>NC_090250.1:2804453-2928164 GCF_037325665.1 Littorina saxatilis | reverse complement strand
CTCTCTCTCTCTCTTCTTCTCTCTCTCACTCCCTCTCTCTCTGTCTCTCTCTTCCTCTCTCTCTCTCTTCCTCTCTTCCTCTCTCTCTCACTCCCTCTCTCTCTGTCTCTCTTCCTCTCTCTCTCTCTCTACCGGCACGGTTGGCCTAGTGGTAAGGCGTCCGCCCCGTGATCGGGAGGTCGTGGGTTCGAACCCCGGCCGGGTCATACCTAAGACTTTAAAATTGGCAATCTAGTGGCTGCTCCGCCTGGCGTCTGGCATTATGGGGTTAGTGCTAGGACTGGTTGGTCCGGTGTCAGAATAATGTGACTGGGTGAGACATGAAGCCTGTGCTGCGACTTCTGTCTTGTGTGTGGCGCACGTTATATGTCAAAGCAGCACCGCCCTGATATGGCCCGGCCCTTCGTGGTCGGCTGGGCGTTAAGCAAACAAACAAACTCTCTCTCTCTCTCTCTCTCTCTCTCTCTCTCTCTCTCTCTCTCTCTCTCTCTCTCTCTCTCTCTCTCTCTCTCTCTCTCTCTCTCTCTCTCTCTCTCTCTCTCAATGTATTTGTTGAATTTTATGCGTCACTATAATTTATAACTGTGCAGATACTATTGCTGTTATTTTAACCACTATTGTAAGGGGCTGTGGCCTTCTCTCTCTCATTACTAATTACTCTTCTACCCCCATGCACCGACCTCGTCTCTCCCAACATGCAAATCTGAGAAAATCAGGTCGAAAAAAGGAGGGAGTTTTTAAAAATGGGGGTATATTCATAGGGCCTTTCTGTAATTCTACACATTCCTTCTGACTTGGATGACATTATTTTTGTGATTCTACGCGTTCCATCTATTCTCTACGACAGCTTGCCCGTAAATTCATGTATAATTGACAACAGTCCTATAATTTGGCACAGCTTAGTACTGACAGAGGTAGCATCGTGTGTGGACTTCATACGACAGGCATAGATCTGGGGGTTCCAGAAAGAGACAGGGAAGGTGGGGCTGTGTGTGTGTGGGGGGGGGAGGGGGCTGGTTGTAGGTAATTGACAGTCCCCAGACAAGACTGCACGCGCTGACCCAGACCTCTTGCATACGTAATTACTTACTCAAGCAGCCTGAATTGACAGGGAGCTCCGTTTGAGGAATATCTTCATTTGATCGATGTTGAATTCTGTTTGCAGACATTGGCTGTTTGGTTGTGCTTTGTATTTGGCCATCAGTTGATTTCTTTTTGTTTCTGTTTCATTTCGGGCTTTATTCAGAAAAGAAGATTGTTGTCTGTCTACCTGTGAAGCCCAGCGCAGATGTCATTGACATTGACCTTTAAACAATGTCGTAAAGTCGTTTCAGCTAGATCCTGGTTTTTATAAGAAGGGACCGCTTTTCCAACTTTAAAAAATGATGCGTAAACTACTTAAATTGGTGCTGGTGGAATTTGAATTCTGGCAACGTTTCAACCTGCTGTGTGAAAAGTTTCTTTTCAGATCTCCTGAGCTTTTCTTCCATTTCACAATTTCGCCCTTCCACTCCCCCCCCCCCCCCCCCCCCCTCCTCCTTCACCCCCCTTCACTCAACTGTCCTACCCTTATCCAACTTTCTTTGATAAAGCCTGATATTCACTTGGCGAAGTCGTCTTAACGAAGCTCACTGCACAAAGCTTTAGCACTCAATTTTCGGTAAAAAGACTTCACGAAGCTCGCTGCACAAAGCTTTAGCACTCAATGTTCGGTAAAAAGACTTCACGAAGCTCGCTGCACAAAGCTTTAGCACTCAATGTTCGGTAAAAAGACTTCACGAAGCTCGCTGCACAAAGCTTTAGCACGCAATTTTCGGTAAAAAGACTTCGCAAAGTCAACTTCGGGCTCAGCTTGTAAGAAAAAGTTTCTTTTGAAGATGGATGATTAACCTTCGAAGGAAAAGTAATCAGTGAAGTGCATAGCAGAATGCACATCGGTTTACACTTTACATTTGCGTAGGCTGAAGGGGGAAACGTTTGGTTGGGTGGCAGCCTGGTTAATCGGGCTAAAGTCATAGCGTGGCTGATAAGAAGATACAAGTCGAATTCTGGGTCAGAAGGGAATGTCTGTAATTGCTACCAATCCTTAGGGGCTGATTCTACAACTAATTTAAAGAGCTGCTAATTGACGAGACAATCTGCTGCTCGTTAAGGCTGTGATGGTCGGCGCAGATACAGGGTAACTCTCACGAACGAGCAAGAACATCCGCTGTCAGAGTATCTGGAAGATAGTTTGGGCGTGAAGCTTCAAATTAGTTGGGGCAAGTTTACTTCGCGAAGCTGACTGCACAACATTTTGACTTTGAATTTTTGACAAAAAAGATTTCGCGAAGTCGTTACGAAGTGGACTTCAGTCTCAATTAATGATAGCCTTTGACAAATATTTTTGCAACGGAATCAGCCAGGTTGTTGAGTTTAGTTTTTGTCTTAAGAAGCTTGCTGAATTTTCGGGAAAAAATACTTCGCGAAGTCTTTGCGAAGTCAAGTTGGAGTTAAAGGAAGAAGAGGTTAAGTCAACTAATACGTACAAAAGTCACAGTTGTCAATTGCATCGTGCGTCTTCGTTTCTTGACCAGTACTCTTGAGTTTGGTACCGCTGTGTTCCTAAGACTCTGCACTTTCCTTTGATAGTATAGGTCTCACTTTGTATAACGGAATCAAACACGCGATAGTCGCCAAAGTCAAGATAATTGGTAAAGGAACAAAGACGTACGAAGCAATTGAAAACTGTGACTGTCGTACTTACTATTAGTTGACTTAACCTCCACCTTAAGGAAAGCATCTTCCATTGATGACCACACTAACAGAGCTCAGTCTTTCCACTTCAAGTAAACCATGGCATACGTCCAGTAGTTTTTCAAAGGCGTGGGAGAACAATATTCAGGTTTATGAAGGAATATCTTGGGTGATAGCTTGAACCTATAAACACCCGTTAGAAGAGGACGTTCGCAGAAGGAACGGAAGGGGGCGGGACAGGGAGGGGGGTAGGGAGAGGGGAAAGAAGGTAAAAACAGGAAATGGGAAATCTTGATAGTGCCATCGGTCATCTATTCTGCCTGATCAGTTTGTGTGGTCAATCATTCGTTCTGTCTGACCGTCTGCCCCTTGCCCCTTTCTGAGATTTCTTGCCAGAATCGGCACGGTCAATTCTTTCTTGTCGGCACTGGTGCAGTCAATAACTTCCTGCCAGAATTGGTATCAACACTCTACCAGGATTGGTATAGTCAATTGGCCAAGGAGAACGGATAGAGTCCGCAAGTTTCTACCAGAATTCGCGAAGTCAATAACAGGGTTTTGTCGGTACTGATAGCAATATCAGACCACTCGGTAAACATGGGTCTCTGTGAGCAAGCATTGGAATGACTGAGGGAATATGATTTGAAGCTGAAGTGTTGCTACAGTGAGGAATAAAAATCTTCAAATTACAAATTGATTACCACTTCAGACACTTAATCCGTCCTCTGTAAGTCACTATGTAAACCACCACAGAACTATCCAGCCTTTTACACGGGATAAAAGCTTCCTTCCACATTGACACATACCGACATTTAACAGCCTGTCTGATTCCTTTGCTGGGTTGGACTCATTTGCATAGTTAATTGCGCGGATTGATACACGTGTCTATGAAATTACAGAGTTCTAGATGATCGAACGTGTAGCAAAGACCTGTACGTGTACGTGTAGATATTGCGTCACCCACGACTCACGTTTTTTCTCCATGTTCCAAATGCATACGTTGTTTTGCTCCCCCCAAGACTGCAGATCTTGGCAAACGCGTGAAATTAAACCTAGATTTGATGACGCTACACGTACACGTTCCCGTACACGTCCTCAAAAGTGCCACATCTAGATCTTGCTAATAGCACACACCTTCGCGCCACAACAGTTAGGCTCACCATCTGATTAGTTAAGGTTTGTACATGGGATACAACCATCTCTCCACATAGACACATACAAACAATCAACAGACTGGGTGCTCTCTGTACTTAGTGGGAAACTTTTATAAATTCATTCTGCAAAGGGCACCAGTGACTTTTTAAGAAATTAATTTATTAACAAAAAGGCAAAGTCGTCAACGGAAGCAAGCCGGGTGTTGGGTTTTGGTATGGGATCAAGTGGAGGGATGGTCTTATTCCCTGAAGAAGTTTGGCCAGCTCCGAAATGGTGAGTCTAACATTTGTCACAAGAAGGTGTCACGTGCCTTTAAACAGCCACACAGGAGTCAGACTATAGATGTGTGATGTGTGTACGCTCGTATGCTGCTCTTATCCCATGTAAAACCCAGGACAAGCCCATGCTGGTTTACATGATGGTTTAAATGATGGTTTACGTGATAGTTTACATGACGTTTTACATGATGATTTACCGGTTTACATGACGATTTACATGATGGTTTACATGATGGTTAACTTGTCGATTTACATGATGGTTTAATTGACGATTTACATGATGGTTAACTTGTCGATTTACATGATGGTTTAATTGACGATTTATATGATGGTTAACTTGTCGATTTACATGATGGTTTAATTGACGATTCATATGATGGTTTACATGATGGTTTAATTGACGATTTACATGATGGTTTAATTGACGATTTACATGATGGTTTACATGACGGTTTACATGATAGTTTACAAAACGGTTAACATGACAGTTGACATGATAGTTTACAAAACGGTTAACATGACGGTTTACATGATAGTTTACAAAACGGTTAACATGACGGTTTACATGACGGTTTACATGATGGTTTACATGATGGTTTACATGACGGTTTACATGATGGTTTACATGATGGTTTACATGACGGTTTACAGGGGAAGAAAGCAAACGCATGAAACGAAAAAAAACAGGTTTACCTGTCCGCAACAGTAACACATCTGACAAGTTTTACTTCTGTTTTTGCCATATACCTACATCATCCCAGAGGGTGTTCGTCAAATTACTTATTTCAGAAATCTAGTCTAGACTTGGAAACGATAAAAATGTAAAAGATAAGCCGCTACCCATGAGACATCTAGAAATATCTCTGTCTGACGTGGGTGAGTGTGTTTAGTCTATACGATTCACGCAGTCTTTGTGATTATCATTCATCGCAGGTGCTTTGAGGGACGCACGCACGCACGCACACACGCATGCACGCTCGTACGTACGTACACACACACACACACACACACACACACACACACACATGCGGACAGCCAACACCTACTGTACCAGCACGAAAAGAAAATAACACATTTCCCTTGACTCTGGCTTCTTCTTTTTCATGTGGTTCTTCATGATGCAGGTCGCCAAAGAAGAACATGCAATTGAAAGAAGATTATGCTTTTATTTATTTGTTTCTTTCTTTCTTTCTCTCTTTCTTTCTTCTTTCTTTATTTCTTGGTGACCCGATTCTGCAGATCACGAAAGACGTTATTGGCACCGTTTCACCTAAAAGGTCCACTCCTTCCCATTTTAAACGATTTGACTGACCATCACAGAATTGACTGGGCTTATGATGAATGGGATAAGACCCTCCCTCCACTTGGACCCATACCAACAATCATCAGCCTCATGGTTGCTCTCACCCCCCGCGGGTTAGGGGGAAGAATTTACCCGATGCTCCCCAGCATGTCGTAAGAGGCGACTAACGGATTCTGTTTCTCCTTTTACCCTTGTTAAGTGTTTCTTGTATAGAATATAGTCAATGTTTGTAAAGATTTTAGTCAAGCAGTATGTAAGAAATGTTAAGTCCTTTATACTGGAAACTTGCATTCTCCCAGTAAGGTCATATATTGTACCACGTTGCAAGCCCCTGGAGCAATTTTTTGATTAGTGCTTTTGTGAACAAGAAACAATTAACAAGTGGCTCTATCCCATCTTCCCCCCCCCCCCCCCTTTCCCCGTCGCGATATAACCTTCGTGGTTGAAAACGACGTTAAACACCAAATAAACAAAAACAAAACAAATGGTTGCTCTGTGCACAGTCGGAATTGTTTACTGAATTGGTGTAAACAAGTTTATTCAATAAATTTCATTGGTACTATTGCCGCATACATGAAATTAGGAACATGGTGCACAACAAGCTAGGCTTATGAGCGTACAAAATTTGGCGGACGATTTTAATATAACAAGTTTGAAATAATGTCAAAATAATAATGGTAAATTATGGTAGACAAACATGTAACAATAAAAGGAAAAAACCCAAAAAACAATTGATTCCGAAGAAGCCATTGGTGTGTTTTGTTTAAAAAAAAATTAGTTCCTCAAAAAAATTCCAACTCATGACATCAAGCAGTCTGGGTGTTGATTTGTTGAACAGTATACCTGGGAAGGTGTGTGCCTTTAAAGATGAGCAGTATATAATTATGTAGACTAGAATAACCCTTATTGCAGTTTGCTGTGTGTGTTGCCATCTTGAATAACGTTCAACAAGAGGTGAAAATGGGGGAGAGGGAGTTGATGGGAGCTGGGAGGAGGGTGTCAGCTGTTAGTCGTAATGGATTTAACAGTTTTAACGTCTCGTTACCTGCTCGTCTGCACAGAGCGTTTTTTTCAGCCAAGGTCGTTGCCAAAATACCAACTGTGTGAACTACAGACAGAGAGAGAGAGAGAGAGAGAGAGAGAGAGAGAGAGAGAGAGAGAGAGAGAGAGAGAGAGAGAGAGAGAGAGAGAGAGAGAGTGAAAGAGAGAGAGAGAGAAACAGAGAGAGAAACAGAGAGAGAGAGAGAAACAGAGATAGAGAGAGAGAGAGAGAAACAGAGAGAGAGATAAACAGAGAGAGAGAGAGACAGACAGACAGACAGACAGACAGAAAGAGAGAGGGGATCTATATGTAGCGGCGAAATAAGAGAAGAATACGACGGCGTTATTGATGCAGATCGACTTGTGCAAGGTTCTGCGCGAACACTGCGCGAATACTACTCGGCTTTCATAGCAAATTCCGACAACTGCATGACACCGGTTGGCCGTTGCTGAAAGCTGACATTTATGTTTATTTAGTATTTTCTCGAGTATCATCCAAACCCGGCCAAACAACAAATCCCCCCCCCCCCCCCCCCCCTCGTCGTTTATCCGTCTGACAGGGGTTGTTGTGGTTCTTTTTGAAGTTAGATGTTTTTTTCATCTACGTGCATGATCTTATCTAGATCTTATGATAAAAATCTTATACAGATCAAAGGCGTTGTTTTGGTCGTCTGGCATGTCTCAGGTGCTAATTTATTCAACGTGTCTTTCTGATATTAGTCTTGAATGTTCATATATTTTGACAATTCTTTTCTCGTTTAACATGTCTTTTTGTCTGTCATGTGCAGGTTTCCCAAAGAGGGAATTATGCGGGGCAGAGCTGGAAAGGTTTCAAGAAGACGTAAGTATGCACGCGTGCATCCGCTAGCGTGATCATACACACACCCACATTCAGATCTCTCTCTCTCTCTCTCTCTCTCTCTCTCTCTCTCTCTCTCTCTCTCTCTCTCTCTCTCTCTCTCTCTCTGTCTCTCTGTCTCTGTGTCTCTCTTTGTCTCTCTCTCAGTCTCTCTGTCTCTGTCTCTGTCTCTGTCTCTCTCTCTCTCTCTCTCTCTCTCTCTCTCTCTCTCTCTCTCTCTCTCTCTCTCTCTCAGCAGGCCCACATTTTGCCTTTTCCATGCTGTCTTCGTTTGTGTCCACATTTTTCAGCCAGACATGTATAAGCTCTAATAATCTATTTTTTTCTGATAAATAGGATCGCCGAGCTTTCGGGCTATCTTCGCCGCAATAGGGGAGTGAATGTGATTTCCGAGTTTGTTTAAAATTTCCAACACGGACAATTTTTTCTTCTTAAAAAATCCCCCAGTTTTCGATCGTATTGCCGATCCGCCACCCCCACCCCATTTCTTGCCCGCATCTTGTATTACCGTTTTGTTTCTGTGTAAAGGTCGTCTGACACCCCCTAGGAAGGTGTCTGGACCATAGAAATATGGTAAAAGAAGGGGGGGGGGTGAGGAGAGTGCGTGGTTAGTCGACAAAGCAACAGCAACAAATTTAAAAAAAATAGAAAACGAAAGAAAGAAAGGAAAGGTTTACCTAAACTATTTGGAATGGTCATGAGTGTGTGTGTGTGTGTGTGTGTGTGTGTGTGTGTGTGTGTGTGTGTGTGTGTGTGCGTGCGTGCGACTGTCTGTGTGTGTGTGTGTGTGTGTGTGTGTGCGTGCGGCTGTCTGTGTGTGTGTGTGTGTGTGTGTGTGTGTGTGTGTGTGTGTGTGTGTGCGTGCGTGCGTGCGACTGTGTGTGTGTGTGTGTGTGTGTGTGTGTGTGTGCGTGCGACTGTCTGTCTGTGTGTGTGTGTGCGTGCGACTGTCTGTCTGTGTGTGTGTGTGTGTGTGTGTGTGTGTGTGTGTGTGTGTGTGTGTGTGTGTGTGTGTGCGCGTGCGTGCGACTGTCTGTCTGTCTGTCTGTGTAGTTGGAATTGTGTGTGTTTAGTCTTGTCATCCAAGAACGTTGGAGGAAGGCAAATACATTGAGGGGAAAGCAGGGAGGGTATGACCCCAGCGTTAGGATCGAACACGAGCTCAGAATTAAATCAGGCCAGTGGTGATGGAAGGGAGGAAAGGGAGGTAAGCGAGGAAGCCACAATTTCGGCCCATGAGCCACGAACACAAAGTGTTTGTTTGTCCTGACGATGTATGAGGTACGAAGCTTGCTTGCATTGAGTCGAAAGAAGAAGAAGATCTATATGGTTTAAACAGTATTTTATTCAGATACATAATTACATAGCCATGGAGTGTGTGATGTCCGTCGCGATATAACCTTGAATGGTTGAAAACGACGTTAAACACCAAATAAAGAAAGAAAGAAAGTGTGTGATGTAATAAAGGGGCACAACAAGATGAACTTATAAATGTGCTCTTAGAAACAGAAGATCTATTTGACAGTTTCTGGATTGTTTCACAACGAGGCATGATTTTAAAAAAATACTGCAGAGGGAAATCTTCCCCTTTACACTTAAGTTGTTATGTTACCTCTAAATATTTCTAAGTTGGGAAACATTGGACGGGAGAAGGGAACAAGACGAGGACAGGTGCTATAGCGCACGGGGGAGGGGGGGGGGGAGAGGATTGGGAAGCAGACAATGGCAGAAGATATCATCACGGCTGGATGTTACTCGCCAAGACGTATGTTACCTGTGAATAATTCGAGGATCGTGGGTGATGGGAGGGTGGTTGGGGAGATTGGGGGGGGGGGGGGAGAGTGACGAGCAACTAATGATGTATACACTGTGAATATAACTCAGTGGGAGCATCCACGAAGAGTGGAAGGGAGGGGGGGGGATGTCCTTGCTAAGGGAGACAAGAGCTAGGAGGGAACATCACCAGTCCCTAGGGGCAGAGGACGAGGGCATAATTCACACAACCTGATTCAATCTTCACGGCCATTGGCTGCTACAGGCCCTGAGTAATGGGGTGGCTCAATGGTGCGGACATTCCATTTGGTGTGTTTGTACACTTGTCTGTGTATCACATAAAGATAGCATGTATCCTTTAGGTCAGATCCCCCCCTCCCCCCCCCCCTTTTTAAAATTTAAGTCTGGGTAGAAAATCACGCCCTGGGCTCTTCGTTTTCCTTGTATAGGGGTTGAGATTGGACACGGGGTGTTGGGGAAAGGAGGGGGGGGGGGGGGCGTTAAGGCATTGACACAAGTCAAGCGTTCAATAACCAACCATTTTAAAACTGTTAAAAGGTTGTATGATTCTACATTCATAACAGGATGAAATTCTGTTCAGGTATTTTTTTGAAAATGTGTGTGATTATGTAAATAAATGGGGAAAAAAACAAAAAACTTTTTGTTCAGTTGACCATAGTTGAGTCAGGCAGAGCGCTTGTGAAAACAATCTAAGAAACAAATGGAGGTAAGGGCTTTACATACGGACAACAACAGCAAATTGGAGAGGAGTGGTTCTCTCACTTATTATTGAGTGGTCCAGTCTATTTTTAGAACGCATTACTTCCCTTTGTTTCTCAGAACGTGCTACAGGATGTTCCACATCGTACTGGTAATAGGTGTTAAGGTAAAGGGCTGGATGTCACGTGTGACACTAAGGCGGCGCGCATTCTGTGCCCTATTTTGTCACACAGATTCCATGAACATGGAGACAGAGGAGCTAGCAGAGGGGAATTTTAGATGAATGGCGAGAGGAGCGGAGGCTTAGGCTGCAAAGGGAAGACATCAATTTCTTGTCAAGATGTCAAGATTGTGGTCCTAGTTGCAGTGGAGGTAAAGGCGGTCCTGAATGGAAGCCGAAGTCGACTTCGCGAAGACTTTACAAAGTCTTTTATACTAGAAACCTAGTGCTCAAGCTTCGTGCGGCCAGCTTCGCGTAGTCCACTTTGCCAAGTTAAGGACTTTGAGGCTTTAAGGCCGTCCATAATGGAGCCCAAAGTCGACTTCGCGAAGACTTTTTACTAAAAGATTCAGTGCAAAAGCTTCGTGTAGCGAGCTTCATGAAGTAGACTTCTCGGCCCAGTTGTTGAAAGGCTTTGGGGAATCGTACAACTCGGATTGATTGTCAATATGATATTATTGTCTGGCCCTGTCATGAAATTGAAATTGCAGAAGAATTATAAGATTGTGGTGTTTGCTGCATAAATGCACTAAAGAGAACCATACGGAACTGATTGTTTTGGGAATACAGCTGCGTGCGTGCGTACGGTGTGCTTTTTCACAACTCTTCGATCCCCACACTGACTACTACTTCTTGTTGTTCTGCTTCAACCTCTTCTCGGTTAATATTCTCTGTTGCTTCCCCCCGACACCAGTTTTAGACTAGGGTCACAAATCAATTCTCACTTTGTGTCCATTTTCTTCGAATTAATGTTTGCCCGAGATTCACAAATCAATTGTACGAGACTTTATGTCAGCGAAGAACAAACCTCGTTCAAAACCGATCACAAATCCAAGATTAATGACCCCCGAGGAAATTGGCTTGTGATCGTTGTTGCTGTTGTAGTATACGGCGTGGTAGTGGTGGTGGTGATAATGACGAGAACGACGACGATGACGATGACGACGATGATGATGATGATGATGATGATGATGATGATGATGATGATGACGACGATGTTTATGATGATGACGACGACGACGACGGATGATCATGGTGATAGTAATCATCAGAAATGATTGAAATTATGTTCCTTTATAGTCAGCAGTCAAAAGTCACGTGTCTGCTAATCACTTCCTCTGTGCATTGTTAAAGATGTAAATTTGTGTTGAAATTAGTTCTGCCAATATGTATGTTTGATAAAGTGGAAGTTATGAAAGTTTATGATGGAATACAGCAACAAAATGCAGATAGCGGCAGTATAATTGATGCGGAATCGACCCATACATAGCTTTGTAATAAATATCCCTCCAGCCCCAGTAACTATGATCACGGCAACAGGAACGAACGCAGAAGGGCACCTTGATCAATACTTTCTTTTGCCCTCACCAGGGCCGGTTACTTCTCCTCGCACACTGACTGATTTATCTCCCCTGAGCTGATCATTGAGTGGAGTTTCACCAGAGCGATCAGTGTTGAAGACTTAGGCACCGAAGTGCTGCTAGGTTCGAGGGGTTGAAGCATTCTGATCAGGTTTAGGAGCTGAAGGAGAGAATGAGGATGGATGAGAGTGTGAGAGAGAGAGAGAGAGAGAGAGAGAGAGAGAGAGAGAGAGAGAGAGAGAGAGAGAGAGAGAGAGAGAGAGAGAGAGAGAGAGACAGGGACAGAGACAGAGAGACCACCCATTGCACCGAGAGACAGGGACAGAGAGAGAGAGAGAGAGAGAGAGAGAGAGAGAAAAGAGAGAGAGCTTAGTGGTGAATACTTCGGCAGCTATAAGTGCTGCTAAGTTGGAGTGATTGAAGTATAGAGGGTATTGATGAACGAGAGAATGATTAGGGATGAATTAAAAGAAGAGAGAGAGGTGGAAAAGAGAGAGGGGGGAGGGAGATAGAGAGAGAGGGGGAGGCAGATAGAGAGAGGGGGGAGGGAGATAGAGAGAGGGGGAGGGAGATAGAGAGAGAGGGGGAGGCAGATAGAGAGAGGGGGGAGGGAGATAGAGAGAGGGGGAGGGAGATAGAGAGAGAGGGAGGCAGATAGAGAGAGGGGGGAGGGAGATAGAGAGAGGGGGAGGGAGATAGAGAGAGAGGGGGAGGCAGATAGAGAGAGGGGGGAGGGAGATAGAGAGAGGGGGAGGGAGATAGAGAGAGAGGGGGAGGCAGATAGAGAGAGGGGGGTAGGGAGATAGAGAGAGGGGGAGGGAGATAGAGAGAGGGGGGGTAGGGAGATAGAGAGAGGGGGAGGGAGATAGAGAGAGGGGGGGTAGGGAGATAGAGAGAGGGGGGAGGGAGATAGAGAGAGGGGTGGTAGGGAGATAGAGAGAGGGGGAGGGAGATAGAGAGAGGGGGAGGGAGATAGAGAGAGGGGGGAGAGAGATAGAGAGAGGGGGAGGGAGGGAGAAAGAGTGAGACAATGAGTGGGAGGGAGAGAGTTTATGATTATGTGTTTAAAGATGGCTTTTTGGGGAAGGGGTGATACAATGGGGTTCAGGGGAGGGGGGGGGGATAAATGAATACAAGGGAAACTGAGGCCTGATAGCATGGAAGCAGGGTAGAAGTAGATAAATAGGTTAGGGGCTAAAATGAATATTATTAGATTTGAGATTTAAAGAAACGGAAAGTGTACGTAGTAATACCCTTGTCAAAACATAAAACCAACATGGGTATACAGAGAGGAGGAGAGAGGAATGGAGCGGAATAGCTAACAAACAGTGTAACACTTATATAGACTCAAAAAACAAGAAAGGTAGGTTGTTGGAACGTTTGTTATTGACAAAACAATACATTCACAGATATTTCGACCCAACGGTCTTTTAAGTTGTTTTTTTGTTTGTTCGTTCATGGGCTTAAACTCCCACGGCTTTTACGTGTATGACCGTTTTTACCCCGCCATTTAGGCAGCCATACGCCGCTTTCGGAGGAAGCATGCTGGGTATTTTCGTCTTTCTATAACCCACCGAACTCTGACATGGATTACAGGATCTTTTTCGTGCGCACTTGGTCTTGTGCTTGCGTGTACACACGGGGGTGTTCGGACACCGAGGAGAGTCTGCACACAAAGTTGACTCTGAGAAATAAATCTCTCGCCGAACGTGGGGACGAACTCACGCTGACAGCGGCCAACTGGATACAAATCCAGCGCGCTACCGACTGAGCTACATCCCCGCCCGGTCTTTTAAGTGAACAGGCAAACAAATATTCACACAAAACTTATCTTGATAGAATCAGTTTTCGCCCACTCGTCAGGAAGCCGAGCGAATGAATAAATAATTGTATAATGAAATCATACTTAAAAACTCACTTATTAAATTATTCAGGCTCTTGTGAAATGTTTAGCTTTTGACAGCATAAGACCATTACTGGGACATTTCCGACAAGGGGGGGGGGGGGGGGTCGTGTTTTGGTTTTTCCGCATTATAAGTGCGGTAACAAGCCATAATAAGTACCACTTTGGCAGGACCAGTGTTATCGATTTTGTGGCAAAGCTCTCTGATATATAAAACCCCGCCCCTGGTGCAGCCATGGCGCTGGAACTAAAAGGGAAAAGGAATCCTATGAATATTTCACAACTGTGGGTTGGTTTCACACTATAAATGGAAGGGTTCATGTTCGAGGTCGGACAGCGAATTTCTGTAAATCTGAGCTCAGCTTTGGACAGTCTAGTGACTTTACCATGACAAAAACAATATCATGCCACCCATTTGAAAATTGTATTTTGCATTTCTAGTTTATTTCATCCATGCAAGGAGGAATGGGGTAAACTGGAGGGTGGGGTGGAAGGGGTGTGTGTGCAGATCGGTTGCGGTGGTGCGAGTCCGCGTGCTCGCTTGTGTGTGTGTGTGTTTGTGTGTGTGTTTGTGTGTGTGTTTGCGTGTGTGTGTTTGCGTGTGTGTGTGTTTTTGCATGTGTGTGTGTGTGTGTGTGTGTGCGTGTGTGTGTGTGTGTGTTTGTATGTGTGTGTGTGTGTTAGTGTGTGTGTGTGTGTGTGTGTTAGTGTGTGTGTGTCTGCCCGAGGGCTAGGGGGGTGGTGTTTAGACGGTTGCGGATAACCATCAGATTGAGAGCAAAGATTATGATCATAGCACTTTTGAAAACCAGTATTTCTTCACAAGCATATACCAAGACCAAGTGCGCACAGAAAAGATCCTGTTATCCATGTCAGAGTTCTGTGGGTTATTGAAACACGAACATACCAAGCATGCATCCCCCAAAAGCAGCATATGGCTGCCTAAATGGCGGGGTAAAAACGATCTTGTAAAAACCATGGGAGTTTTAACCCATGATCGAAGAAGACTAGCATTAAAATGAACAAGGACTTTCATCCTCAGATTGTAGAATAGGCCTCTTTGCCTCATTTCATTAAGAGCCTCACAATGGTTTTTAACATCAATGATTTTTTTCTGTTGACAGGCCAAGGACGTTTTGATCTGTTATATCGTCACCCTTTTGTCTGCCTTTTTGGTGGTGGTCAGTTTGGTAAGTACATTGTATATTTCCAGACAAAACCATTGATTGGTGTCATTGTATCTTCAACCGCTTGACCTGAACAAAAATCATATCTGTTACGTTTTTTGCTTTCATACAAAAAAATCAAAACTCTGACAAGGGAAACAACCGCTGTAAATTGCCCTTTGAATTGCAGCAAGATGATTGCCTCCCCTGGAGACCATTTTCTCACTTTAGTTGTAATTATTTTACTTTGTGTGTTAAGATTTGTTATTGAATTTTTGTAACTAAATTCTTCGGACAGTAAAGGGGTCAATATAGTGTGTGTGTGGTGTGGTGTGGTGTGGTGTGTGTGTGTGTGTGTGTGTGTATGTGTGTCACAGGAGCCTGGCTGAGTGAGTGTATCAGAGCTCCGGTCGATTGAAGTATCCTACTCCTAATACTACAGTAAGAATTCAGTGTATTTTGACCATTTTCTGACTTACAACCACCTTCATATTTACAGGTGCATTTCCTGATCTGTGTCAGCGCAAACATCACCCACCTGCGCGATAACCGCTTTGCCACGCTCAACGCGTACGAGACGGAAGAGTTACGCAACTCCAAACACTCAGTTCTGGACACCAACATGTAGCGGTCCTGTCAACCAATCTGCAGACCGCGCAGCAGCCAGGCAGCCAATGGGTGGACAGTTCAGTGTTCTTATGGCTAGCGGACATCGTCAGCACAGGGAAAGATAAGCTGGGCCGCGGGGTTCGAATCCTTCATAACCAACAATCGTCATGGCAGCTTCTATAGTGTCACTATCAACCAGCTAAATGCTGGAGGTAACAGCTAGGAACTTTATCTGTTGCTTTAAAATGTTAGATTCTAGGATGAAAAAAAAAAGTTTTTAAAAGTGGTTATAGCTCAAAAAGAACAAAACAAAATAAAATTAAAATAAAAATCATATTTTGCTGATGAGAATGTTTCTACTTAAAGCACTATGAAGAGGTCAACGCTAAAAGAACACTTGATGAATTTACAGATGTACTTTAATGGCAATTAAAGTTCTGTTTTGCAGAGATTGTGAAGAGATCATGAATACAAATTACCTTGTCACAAAGAAACTCATCAAAGTGTGAGGTAGATGTTTTCATGAACATTGTTAAAAAAAATAAATAAAAGTTCATCTTCAGTCCAAAATCCCTCCATCCAACCAGTCTACAACAGCATACACAAAAATAAAAACAAAAGAGTGTGAAAAAAAAAGTTACAGCACTCTACCCTTTTACCGCACAGCAAAAGTGAAAACAAAGTCAGTTCAACCTATCAGAGAAGCGTCAAAGAAGGAAAAAAAGCCGCCATGATATAATATGGTCAAGGTTAAACCACCAAGGTGAAGGACACCATGTGACCCATCCAAGCTGACCTTTCAGCTCCGTCCGATGGAACCAACTGGCCTGCCACCCATTCAACGTAGCAAGGCCTTGTCACAACCTCTGGGTTTGCAGGGCTTTTAAAGTTCAATTCTGTGGACTGAATTTAACTAGCACATGCAAACCAGATGTAGCTGTTTACATTTCAAAGCCTCTAGAGTATCACAGAAGATTGGTTTATTTATTTTTTGTTTAAAGGTGACATTTTTTTATTACAAGTTGTATGTTGGTGGCTGCCTTGATAATAATTACTATCACTCAAGCTGAGGAGACACTGTTATATCATAAACTCAGTGATAATGAGGAAACACAACTAATTCTTCCTTGAAACAAGTGCAATACGTTTCAGCATTCACTATCTTACATTTCTGTCAAACACGGAAGATTCGTTCATTCTGACTTTTCATCTCTAATGAAAACAACACTGATTTGTGTTTATTAGAAATGACGATCCATGATTATCAGTGTCATATTTTACAAAGTATTGTAACTGATACCACCAAATCTATAAACTTTTCATCTCTAACGAAAACAACACTGATTTGTGTTAATTAGAAATCACGATTCATGATTATCAGTGTCATATTTTTTAAAGTATTGTAATTAAATCAAACCACCAAATCTATAAACAAGGTAGAAACATGTGGCAGCCATGACTTAATTAAGAGTGTGGCCTATTATGAAATGAACACCTCAAAAGTCTCATAAAAAAGTGGTTTTATTCATGGAGTTTCCAAGGACTCATAAAACCTTATCGAAAAAAGGACAAATCTTAAAGGAAGCACAGCCTTTCAGTTCATTTCCTCCTGGAACAGTTGAATGAATTTTTACTTTGATACATTTCAGATGTGTGTATTCTAATAATCTATTAATCTCTTTGCGCTAGCAGGACAATTTTGTTTATACCATGAGATTCGTACCATTTGTTCACGTTTACGCAATCGTTTGATTCAGTCATTGGTCTCACTGTGAATCGTTCTTTGTTTGACTACTGAGTGTGCATTTTCTTTGTTTTTCTTTGTTTGTTTTTGTTTGTTTTTACTGTTATTATTGTACACACACACACACACAGAGGAGTAATCTGCACAAAGAAGACATGACTATTTTACTCGCATCTTTTGTAAAGAAATGTAAAAAGTGTGTAAATATTTGTAGGCAATCATGCATCGATCATCATCAGTATTGTGATTATCAGAAAATGGCCTGTTAAGTCAGTCTAAGTTTCAGAGCCATACAGTTTGAGCTTGGATATCTGACAAGAGCCTTGTCTTAGAGATAATGATATTCATACTGGTCAATGTAAAGTGTTATTCTTGCAGCAAACCGGATATAAAACTTAAGTGGAGAGTTTTGTTATAAATTGAAAAAACGTTACTAATTTTCATCTCACTTTAGTTTTAGCAACAACAGTTACTGCAAACATGAATTATGGTGTTTTATGGAGGAAAAACACACACAAAAAACTGCATTTTGGGGAAGAATATTAGGATAACTAAAGAAGAAACGGGACAAAAAATACAACGTTCCACAAAAAAACTCCCAAAATAACAACTTTTATTCAAGATTTGTATACAAAAAAAAAAGAGAAAAAAAGATTAAAAGTATCGATACACATGCAGATATGTACATGTAGCGATTATGTAGTTGCAACGTCTGCTTTTATTTTTAACAATTAAATATCTCAAGGCTACAGCCTGATTCTTTATCATTTTACCTAAGATAAAATTGTGTCATCAATGAGGCAAATTTATACTTGATGTGCTTTATGTTCAGTTTAATTTACAGTTGTCTTGATTAATAACCATTAACACTGGATTATCTTTACACATGTAGTGTAAATGTCCACATTTTGAAGCGTTTTTAGCCATGTTGTATAGTCAGTCATCAATTTCACAATGCTCAATGAAAATGCCTGGCCTTTCTTTTAATTGAACCTGTATGACAACTATTTAAACTCATCTTCAGGTATGTTGGTATTAAGATAATTTATGTTGAAATGCTTTTACTGTTCAGACTGCAACATTTATCTGGAGTGTTCGCAAATACTACATATACCGTAACCTTTAGTATCGCTTTCATACAAATAATCCTGCAGTCTGTCTTTTCAGGTCTGGTCTCTCATTCAAAATTTTCTCTTTTGATTAAAATTTACATACGTTTAATCATGAATGTGTGCTGCTCAATTTCTGTGTCTAAAGCTTGAGCTTTTCTTATAGTGTATGCATCTTAACTGGATGTATTTTGAAAGATTTTCTTCTTTTTCTTAATTAGTGTAAGTGTACTATTAATTACAACATGAATGTAAAGTCACTTATGTCAGTAATCTCTGTTGTTATTTTTAATTGTTCAGGTCAATAACTTATACACCTGTATATATCAACTTACAGTTTCCCTGCTTCATATTTTGGTGTATTTTATGTGATTCACCCGCTGTAGTGGTCACATTTAAATGCTTTCAAAGTTGGTAAATGTGCGTATATATTTTTGTCTTAAACTAGCTGGGTCCTAGTTTAGTTGGTTTGCGTCCGGAAAACTGATACAGAGACTGGTCTGTACAGTCTGTGGTCTCCCAGCTAATGTGGAGAATTAACACAGAAGTAATTATTATAACAGGTGTATGCGAAATTAAAACAACAAAAAAGCAGCAAATAAATAAACTTCTTTTTTTTAACAAAATGAAAAAAGAAACCCAACAAATGTGGAGGATCTCAATTCCCTCCAATAAGCAATCTGGGAGCAAGCAGAGTTATTGAAGAGATTTAAGTGATTATGCAAAGGATTGATATATAACCTTAATCTTTAAAAAACAAAAACAGAAAAAAAATAGATGCTTATAACAGAGTTATAGCTAGTCAGTCATAGAACTAGAATGCACAGTCAGTGTTTTGAAAGCAGTCACCCTCAGCAAGAGGAATAAACGTTTTTCTTATTAAAAAAAAAAAAAAAAAAAAAAAAAAAAAAGATGTCCAAAGAGAAAAGGAGACAACAAAAAAAGACAAGAGAAAGTACTAGAAAAGCAGACAAAATGTGAATTATTATTTGTGAATTCTTTGTTTTCAGCTTAATGTTTAAACTGCATGTCTGATGTTTAACTATCTACCGTCACACAGTATGTGAATATGTGCTTCAATGTAGTGACGTAGTACATGAGTGTGTGTCACATTTAATAAAAGTAGATGGCAGTTAAAGCATTAGCTAGCTACCTTCAGTTTTAACGGAGAAATACATATGCCACTGAGCTCACAGTCTGTAATGTGAAATTGCCATTTTTGATTTAATTAATATGCTCTTCTCTCTTGGAAGATATTTGCTGTTTTGTTTTTTGTTTTTTTGTCAACACAGGGTGTGAATCCTCAACAACTTATATTCACTCACTCATTAAATTAGTGGACTCCTGACAATTTTGACTCGAACTAGCAGAAGATGTCATTAATGCATCAATCACCTCATGTCACAATCATGAGAGAAATTCCTGGTTGATTTTCACTCTTTATTTTTTTGCCTGTAAGCTTGGAAAAAATGAGGAAGAGCGAGAGAGAAAAAGAGAGAGAGAGAGGAAGAGCAAAAGAGAGAGAGAGAGAGTGAATCGCATCATCATTGTTATTAAATCATGTGCCATTTGCTTTTTCATAAGTGGATGCTTATACTGTTGTTGGTTGCAAATTGAACAATTATTAAAGTGTCACGTTTTCTGTGTTGACCTTAATGTCCTTGCAGCCTGCCGTAGCCTGATGTTTGGGGGTTTAGATTTTGTCACTTGTGTGTAAATCAACAGTCAGTCATTGAAGTAATTATGCATTAAATCTCTTCCTTATTGGCTCTCTTCAGCCTCATTGAAGCTTTCTGTAATTCATGTCAATTGTACCGTTTTCCGCTCACACCCCGTCTCTGTGCCGAGCTACTTGAAAATAAACATACAGGGCATTAATTAACTAAAAATAAAAATACATAGAACATTAAAAAGAAACATTAACTAAAACAACAACCACAAAACATATAAGAAAGAAAAAAAAGAGTCATGCAATTGTATTCTTTGGTTTCTGTGGTCACACAAAAATTACGTGGAGGAAAACTCTTACAAGCCTACACCAACTAAACCCCAGCTTACCAAGTAAAATCCTGTAGTTGCATAGTTTATATACGTAGTAAGAATTTTAAGTAGAATTACAGTTCAAACAAATATTGAAACAGGACACAGAGAAAAAAATAAATGACAGATCATAGTCTTTGCAAACTTTTATATCATGTCAGTATGTCTCAGTGCTGTATTGGTGTTAACTAGCTGTGGCTAAATGTGAGTTGTCTTGTTAAATTAAAAGTATTTTCGAATGGCAAAGTTTATGTGAATAGACTTCTGATAGGGCGGAGAAAAAGGCGTTGGGAATCACTGGCAGTATTAAAGAAATTAATTTAAAGTTTGAATTTGAATTTGTTATGTAAATACAAACAATATAAAAAAATATAAAAAAAGTAAATACTACTTTGCAGGCCCAAAGTGGGTGAAACAGCAGACGTGACTTCATTTAGTAATGTTTGCAAATGAATAAGTTCTGAGTTACTAGGGCAAACTTGTGTTGGTGTTTGTACAAACATCACAAGTAAAATTATCATTCAGGAAATTGATTGAAGTAAGCATTAATATCAGTGACTGATATTCACCAAATAGCATAGATTAAAAGACTGTATTACCTGTATTTCACATACAACAATAGCTGATATCATCAAGGTAAAAGCAGTCTTATACTTGTCAGTTACAATGCTGAAAGAATTAATTCACTGATTGGGTTTACGTGGTTCTGCATGACTTGAAACTGACTGTAACTATATCTACAAGAAGGAGAGAAAGTCGTGAACTTGTTATTGATTATCGAAGCAGAAGTTGTTTTGTGTTAAGCAAAAGCGGACCGCCTAGAGATGGCATGACTTTGATGGATAATTTAAAACAGACTGATTGTTTTTCAAGGTTGGAGATAAAATAACACTTGCACTGAAATTCCACCAGATAGTGTTTGCCTCTTTTGGTTTTAAAGCTTTTCGTGAGAAGGCAGTGTCTGTTGATCACTCTTTTCAGTACTCGGGTGTTGAGCAGGGATTCAGTTTACATTAAATATTCACGATTTTCCTGGAAAAATGTCAAAGTAATCTCGGAAATGAAATCTGCAAACTGTCAAATTAAAAACGTTTATATCTCATCTGACCAGTTCCTTCCTGAAAAATATAATTCAATCACTGTATTTATATAGAGATGGTTTGACAAGTTAGCATAAGGTTTCTGTAAGAACAAGGATTGGTTATTATATACCTAAAGACAATTTTTGATAATTACTTAAACTAAGCTTCAGACTTGTTTCCTGTGATCCATCAAGTTTTGTCCATCCTAGCCTGTTCTGCTTTTGGGTTGGACCAGCTTAAGGGCAGCAGAAAGCAAGTTGCGTTCTCTGGTGTTTAAAAACAAGTCTGTTTATAAAACCTTGTTATGTGAATAATGGTGATTATGATACAGTGATACCTGCGATGTAGGCCCCTCCAATGAGAGAATGATCTCCTGATAAAGCACACCTTTTTGCTGATCCTCTGTATGTTGCGTGATCTGTCACGAAAAGCTATACCTAGCAAGGTAGGGATACGTTTGGCTCGTCCCAAGGGTGTCCTTCCATCACAGGTACCACTGTATTGCAGTTTCAGTTTTCTGATTGTTGCTTGTAAATAGAATGTTGTGCACAGATGGAAATAACGTTGCTGGTTTTCTTGGTGTTCTAGATAGTGCGGCTGGTAAATTGCCGACCCACAAACTGCTTGCTTGCTGTACGTTCCTGCTTTCTCTTGCAGAGCCTAGACTAAGACTGTTTTGAAATTATACTCAGGTTTTGAGGCCGTGAAAAAGTAACACAATTGAGTGTGGCCACTGCTTCAGCAAATATGCAGGATAAAAAGAGGACGTGTGAAACTAGT
Source organism: Littorina saxatilis (assembly GCF_037325665.1). NCBI lineage: Eukaryota > Metazoa > Mollusca > Gastropoda > Littorinimorpha > Littorinidae > Littorina > Littorina saxatilis. The sequence goes on along the minus strand of NC_090250.1, from coordinate 2,906,285 downwards.
TTAAATACCTTGCCGATTATTAAGTTTAATTGCAGATGAGGTCAAGAGAGAATTACAATTGAAAACCGTGAAAAAACCCAGTCACAGAAGTCATGTGCCTTGCAAGTTTGCCTTTGTCATATTGTGTTTAAAAAAAGCACACACAAAAGCACAGCTGTGAAAGAATATAACCCAGAACATTGACGTTTAAAATACAAGTCTAAAATAATGAACAAATAGAAAAGGTGAACATTGAAAGCAAAAAGGAAGAAAAAGATAACTCGCATTATTTTACAGTCCTTAGATAATAAAGAAAAAGAATGAAATTCACATTGTTTATGAGGGTAGCAGTGTAACCGGATCATTCTGCTACAGGTTATTTTTAGATCATATTTGAGATGTTTGAATGTGTCTTAAAATAATCCCTGCAAAAACGTGCTCGCTCAGTGTTTCTCTTTTAGACGTTAAGGTTTTCCGAAAGCTTTTTGTCAAGATCTTATTTGTAAGAACACTCCTTTTTTTTGTCCACAGAATGTTCAATATTTCGTACTTGGCAGCAAATTACTTTCTTAACACAAATTCATACAAGCTCATTTCTGTACCTTGTTTGTGTTCTGTTCTACCCTCCAATAGTCTATCGGAACTTTTTGTTGTTGTTGAGAGTATCATCACATGTCTAGATATGCAAAAAAGAAGTTCAAACTTTCTTCAACTGAAGAATGGGGACCATACAATCCGAAGCCTGACCAATTCTAAACGAAAGACATAAGCACACCAAGAAGAATAAAACACAAATTACCCAGAGCAGGTGCTAATTAGTGAAGTTTTTGCTTCTACCGAAAGTCTTGGGAAACTTTTTGTGTCACAGGTGCTGTAGTAATTTGCACTGGCATCATCAGCTCCAATGCATTTTTCAAACTTCCAACAGTTTGAAAAATGTTGTTCTCCTATTATTTTGGCGGGAATGATCATGCATGAACAAAATTAAAAACTAATGAAGCGCATCCCCGTGGAAATGGTTTTCTTTCTACTGTCTTTTTTTCTATGATTTTGATTTCTATGATTAATACATTGATTTTGATTTCTTTTACTTGCTGTATTTTTATTTTAATCTCATAGCTTTCATAAATCAGGTTAGTCAAGGGAAACGCCTGCAGTTTTGTGTATTAAAAAAAATCCCACGCTACTCAAGCAAATCAGAAAATAAACTTTCTCATTTTGCATTTTATGTATGAATATTTCTACTTGTCAAACTTACAGCAAGCCAGTTTACCTTTTTTTCTTTTACAATGTATCTTAAACTTGAACTTTTGTGCATTTCATCATTTTAATGTATCTGGATTAAGACTACTGTAAGCTGTACATGTGTAGCTTTGCCATTTTTCATCGTTGTGTGTGCGTCAGTGTGCTTTTAATCTTCTCTCTGAAGTGTCATCTCTACTGGTTTTGTTGATACATTGTACAATTATTTTTTATAAGTCGTTTTTTGAATGATTTTGAAAAACAGATCAGTGTTTTCGTAGCTCAACTAGGAGTCTTGAAGTATTGTGATTGTCGGAAATAAAATCTCTTAAAAGAAGTTTAAGGAGTGTGTGTTTATTCTGTAAGACTGCTCAGTAACACTAGATTACACATTCTGCGGAACAAAGTTGAAAACCACATTGTACATGTTGAACAAAATAACCCCAAAACCACACTGACAGTCAAGTTCACGTTAATTTTATTCATCTGTCGAGCAGTACAAATCACTATTTCTGTCAGCATGTCCATGCACCCATTCAGTTGTAGAATTCTCAATTACAGGAATGCACTAGACTGTATTTTTCCTGAACACAAAAAAACAGTTTTCTGCCCGAACTTTGTTGGACACACACACACACACACACAAAGACCAATCCAAAAGCAATGTACATAACTGTTATCAGCAACGAAATAATAAAAACGCAAAACAAGACATTGGAATCAGTCTGTACTAATGCTGCGTGTTTTCCCGAATAAACGGTAAAAAGCAAAGCTTCCTTCAGTCCTCGTGTTCAACGGAGACCATGTCTAGCAGACCTTTGAGCTCATGACGTTCGATCCACTCACAACTAGGCTTAACATGCAAATATGCAATAAAATAATACAACAAGGAATGTAAAATAATGAAGAAAAACAACAAACAGTGACAAACTGAAGCTTGAGCACAGACATTGGAGCATTGCGATATAGCAACAGAAAGAAAGAAATAAAGACAAAAATCAACCAACCAGCCAAACTACCAACCAGCCAACCTACCTACCAGCCAAACAAACAAGCAGGCAAGCGAACTAAACTAAATTAAGGCGCCTCTCCCGGGTAACCAGCCTTTAATTACGCCTGGTCTGCCTGGTTGTTCGGCTGGGGACCAGGGTACGTTGTGGGATTTCCGTAGGGCTCAGGATTCCCATACCCGTAAACATTCCCGTAAGCCTGAGGGTTTCCGTACGGTTGAGCATTCCCGTACGACTGGGGGTTTCCGTAGGGCTGAGGGTTTCCGTACGACTGAGGACCACCGTAAGACTGAGGGTTTCTGAAGGGCTGGGCTTGAGCCTGACCTCCGGCCGTTGTGTAACTTTGAACTTGTGAGATGGTTGCCATGGTGATGACTTGACCCACGGCCCCAAGAGCGCTGGTGGGCAGGGGTTTGAACACGGCGATGATGAAAGCGGCAACGACGCAGAGACCACTACCAATGGCGGACAGTTTGAGGGACCAGCCGAAATGTTCTTTGGTCGCCGCCTCTGCAGCGAGCACCGCGCAGCCTGTTAAACCAAGCACTCCTAAAAAACAGGATCAATAAAAAATACATGTAGTCCTTAACTCTTAGGTCTTAGCAGATTGATTATGTAAGAATGTTCATAGAGGATCATACGACTGGGTAATGGATTGAGACAGCAGCAGTTGAGTTTGGAAAAAAACCTTCCGCCTAACGGACAAGTCGGAACAGCAGAATTAGAGAAAGACCAAGAAAACACAACCTGGCCATTCAAATGGCCATGACACCCGTTTGGTCGTTTTGCCGACATCATTCACATCTCAACAAGTGGGTGATTGTACTAAGTGTGGATCCACTATAGCTCATGGATTCCGTATACATTAAATAATACAAACTGTCCTTGCACTATGTTGCGGCCCTGCATGCCAACCGGCATAACGGCCAGTAAGTAAGTAAGTCCTTGCCCTTATCTCTTGTTCCCTGACTAAATAGTATGAACCCGCATAGCCAAATACGGTGAAGGGATGTTTTACACAAAAAGAACACAACCCCACCCAATCACTTCTAGCTACCTCCTCAAATACACCAGCGATTATGTGTGACTTACCAGAAAAGACAGACAAAGCCTCAAGAATGCTCGTCACTGGTCCCGGAATGGAGCGACAGCAGTTGGTGACGAGGGCATAGACACAGGCCATGAACAGACCAATCAGAGAGATAGACGCCAGGGCCCTAACGGCGTGGAACCATGCTGGAACAGTCCGAGTTATTGACAGGTGTCTATAATTGATGAATTCACTCATCATTTTTGTATATTTGCAATAATCGAATTCCGGAAATAACTCTGTCAGGTTTTTACGTTGACTGGGAATCGAGACGAGGTTCCCGTTTGGTGAGCGTTCAAATGGAAGGGTGTTTGTACTGTGTGTAAAAGCCTGACAGTATCTGTGATGGTTTACGGGAGGCTTACTGTCCGGGCGTGATTTCCGGTATTGAATATTCATAACAGCCGTCCAACACCAAAACGAGGCGCCATTGTTGTAGAGGAACAAGTCCACGAAAATAAATTCTTTGAAAATTTCTCACGCTCGACAGAAACCAGCCAGGATGTTCCCGTTCGGTGAGCGTTCAAATGGAAGTATGCTTGTACTGTGTGTAGACGCTCGGGGAGCTCTGTGATGGTTTACGGGAGGCTTACTGTGCCTTTAATTGTTTAACCAAATTTATTGAAATTTTCGTCAGGCAATCTTCGACAAAGTCCGGACAATGAGATTGCATTTAAGCTTGGAAGTTTAAAAATTAGTTGATTAGTTTGCTCATTAAAGTTGTCATTACAATCAATTTTTTCCAAACAGATTTAAAATTGATTGCATCGTATATTTTATCAAATTCTGAATCTAAAAGTATAATACATGTTACTCTAGCGCATAGTGCTTTTAGTTATGCGCTATAGAAATCTCCTTAATAAATAAAATAAATAAATAAAATGTGATCACGATTAACAAAAAAATGTTAATCAGTACTACGAGTAAAATTGTAGAAATAGGTCCAAAAAGGATTCCATCTCTTTTTCTATCATGTCCTGATTCCAAAAACATATAGATATATAATAATAAAAAATAAAAATAAAAATAAAAAAAATTAAAATTAAAATTAAAATAAATCCCTGCGCTTAGAACTGTACCCACGGAATACGCACGAAATAAGCCTCATATTGATTGATTGATTGATTAATAATGTGTTTTTTAAAAAAAAGCCCTGAACGTCAACAAAAATACAGAAAAACTTCGAATTGTACTGATCTTGTCTTGATGAAAAAATAATTCTTTTATGATTTAAGAATGTTTGTGTAACAAGCTGTCAATTTATTATTTAGATTTTAAAAGTTAGGTCTAGCGCCAAAACGCACCATGGTCCGATTGTCTACTGAGACAATCCGCAAAATTAATTCTTTGAACATTGCTCGCTCTTTACGTAGGGCACCTAGGATGTTCCCGTTTGGTGAGCGTTCAAATGGAAGGGTGTTTGTACTGTGTGTAAAAGCCTGACAGTATCTGTGATGGTTTACGGGAGGCGCACTGTGCCTTTAACATGTTTACACATTTTATGTCTGACCCATGCTGGACATAAACGTTATAATCTACAACACTTCTTTCAAATTAATCTTAAATATTTATATGTATGTGCAGTTGGAAAATGTGTCATGTGTCTCCAGCATATTATAATATAAACGCACATTAAATATATATATATATGTCGTGCCGAATTCACGTAATTGCCGATTCCGCGTAATTAATGGGCAACATTTTTGCCTATTTTGCGTAATCGGCAAAACGCTGCCCAATACGTGAAATCGGCAGCGTTTTGCCAAAATCGCGTAAAGGCTTCTAAAATTTGCCCATTTTGCGAAATTGGCAGCCACTTTTAGGTTTAAAGTTCTCAAATGCCTGGGATATCATCACATTTAGACAACTAGATACTCGAATGAATAGATATTGCAATAATCGATAAGTTATGGCAAGTTATTGCAGAAAGTATAGTTTTCGTGCATTTCCGGAGTTATGCTCGACACAGACCAACATAGACCATACAAAACATAGTAGGGAGGTAAAGCAATGTTAATGCAATGTTCTGGTGACACAAAAAGTAAAAGACTGCATGACTGTCGCTTTTGCGAAATGGGCACATTTTAGAAGCCTTTCCGCATTTTCACGTAATGGGCAGCGTTTTGCCGATTACGCGAAATGGGCAAAAATGTTGCCGATTTCGCGAATTCGGCAATTCCGTGATATATATATATATATATAGTGTGACAGAGAGTTTTCTTGCACACGAGACGGTAGATGTTTCACGACGGCTTTAGCCGGAGTGAAACAGCAGCAGTCGAGTGTGCAAGAAAACTCTCTGTCACACGACTAGCTCGTAATGGCGATTATGTCTCACAGCTTCAACAGAGGAGAGAACAAACACGTTTTGCGTACTCACGCTTGATAAACCTAAACACAGGAGCAGCCATTGTGGAGAGATCTACTTTTTGACGAAAGTGACCGAACAACTATAAATGACGTCTCGGTATATGTGAATGACGTCACAGTCATCGTCACAGTCTGTATCTTTTGAAGCATCGCAATCTTCATGACGTCTTTCTGTGTCTGCATCCGCGAAATGTTTGTTCTTTTCGGGGTCTTTGTCATCTATGTTCAGAACTCTGTCCTTCTAGTTTCAGACTAACAGGCCTCCTGAGCGAGCCACTTTCCAAGGACAGCTAAATTCGCGAATGAAAACAGTACTGTCGTCTGGGATGCCGTTTTCAATATTCTCAGCGTTGAAGAATTTGTAAAGAGAAGAAACGATAACAGCAGGAGAAATAAAAGTCGTGTGTGCATTTTGGAGGGACGATTTCGAGTTTGAATCCGTTCTTGCACATGCTCCAAAGCGTGTAACATACAATATTGCACACGTTTGCTTTAGTAGTGGCAAAGAAGGAAAGCGTGTGACATTAACAGCTATTGTGTTTTCAGCGTAGCAATAGGGCCCGATATTTAGACGAGACAAGTATAATGCCGACGAGTCGAAGACGAGTCGCATTATACTTGTTCGAGTCTAAATATCGGACCCTATTGCTACGATGAAAACACAATAGCGTTTATATAGCTATTCTGACATTAAATTCTGTGTTAAAATCATGTTTTTGTCAGCAACAAGGACCAGAATGGTCCATGTCATTGATTGCAGACGACGGTTCCCTTTCTGCATGAAGCCACGGAAATAACCGAACATTGAAAAACCCACGGACATGTATTACGGAGAAAACTCAAGATAACCGGATGCTTAGCATTACGTCAATATCTTAGGAATCATATGACGTTATGACGTATCATGCTTGCCTACGTAGATTGTATGTTCGAAAGTCTGACTTCTGTTGGGAATTCGCGTGGTGAAGACTGCGGTAAATCTGTAGATGATAAGAGAACAAGGATTGTCTCAGAAGAAACGACGAAATGTTTCAGACCGGTAACTTCATTTCAACATTGCACTACACAATGGACGTTCTATGTGACAGGAGAGTTTGCTGATTTTGTGTTAAACATTGGTGATTGGAGAGATCGTCTGCAAAAATCAGAGATAGGTCGCTTCAGATTGCAGCTTTTGGAAATTTGCAAGGTTTGCTGCCAGTTAAAAACTGGATTTTACACGTAATGTATGTCATGTACAGTAAGCAACAACAAAAACACACACAAAGCAAATGGCACCGTCTGTCGACTAGTCACAGACACAAGCCTGGCGAGGTATGCGTGTACTTTATACACGTGGAAGAAACCGGAACCATGCGTCTTTGTTATTGCCGATATCGTTTGGATATCGGCAAAAATGGCCAACTTTCGTAGCGTTATGCTTTGATGATCGGAAAAGGGATGTGTGAGACCATCCAATCACAGCCCCCGAATCCCCCCACGTGTCCATCAGAATAGCTATATATATATATATATATAGAGAGAGAGAGAGAGAGAGACAGACAGACAGAGAGAGACAGAGAGAGACAAACAGACAGACAGACAAAGATAGACAGATAGACAGACAGAGACAGATAGACAGACAGAGACAGACAAAGAGAGGGAGACACAGAGAGACAGACATACAAACAGACACAAAAAACTGCCAGAGAGACAGACAGACAGACAAGAAAAACTTACGCAGGACAATATCCAAAGGGTACGTAACACATCTAGTCTGGAAGAAGCCACTAAAACGTGTCCCCGATTCACACATCATCCAAAGCCCTTCAGATCTGCTGTAATCCGACGATCTTTCTTTCTTTATTAGGTGTTCCGACGATGCAGCATAATAGAACCAAAATGGAGTAGTGTAGCCCACGAAAAAAGCAATAGCGGAAAAAAACAAGAGCACCACTCCCGCTTTGTAGCCTGAAGAGCGACTGGAGAACTCAGACATGTTGAGATCAAACCGACTGTTTCACAATGTGGAAAAAAACAACCTCAATGGTGATGAGAAGAAACTCTTCCCAAACCCTGTGAGACAAGTTTTGAATGTACACTTCTCAATCTTCAACCCTTTGCAGACACAACGTACACTTACACTCGCCCAAAATGAATTGTGCAACACACACGAATGCGTCAGTTGTTCACTTGCTGGCTTTGGAATTACCTTCCTCGTTCAGCCTTTAGCCTATTTGTGCCCATCGTGCACAGCCTTTACTTGTGCCCATCTTGCACAGCCTTTACTTGTGCCCTTCATGCACAGCCTTTACTTGTGCCCATCATGCACAGCGGCCTTTACTGTGCCCATCATGCACAGCCTTTACTGGTGCCCATCATGCACAGCCTTTACTTGTGCCCATCGTGCACAGCCTTTACTTGTGCCCATCGTGCACAGCGGCCTTTACTTGTGCCCATCATGCACAGCGGCCTTTACTTGTGCCCATCATGCACAGCCTTTACTGGTGCCCATCATGCACAGCCTTTACTTGTGCCCATCGTGCACAGCCTTTACTTGTGCCCATCATCCACAGCGGCCTTTACTTGTGCCCATCATGCACAGCCTTTACTGGTGCCCATCATGAACAGCCTTTACTTGTGCCCATCATGCACAGCCTTTACTGGTGCCCATCATGCACAGCCTTTACTTGTGCCCATCGTGCACAGCCTTTACTTGTGCCCATCGTGCACAGCCTTACTTGTGCCCATCATGCACAGCCTTTACTTGTGCCCATCATGCACAGCCTTTACTTGTGCCCATCATGCACAGCCTTTACTTGTGCCCATAACGCACAGCCTTTACTTGTGCCCATCATCCACAACCTTTACTTGTGCCCATAATGCACAGCCTTTACTTGTGCCCATCGTGCACAGCCTTTTCTTGTGCCCATCGTGCACAGCCTTTACTTGTGCCCATCGTGCACAGCCTTTACTTGTGCCCATCGTGCACAGCCTTTCCTTGTGCCCATCATGCACAGCCTTTACTTGTGCCCATCGTGCACAGCCTTTCCTTGTGCCCATCATGCACAGCCTTTACTTGTGCCCATCATGCACAACCTTTACTTGTGCCCATCGTGCACAGCCTTTACTTGTGCCCATCGTGCACAGCCTTTACTTGTGCCCATCATGCACAGCCTTTACTTGTGCCCATCATGCACAGCCTTTACTTGTGCCCATCATGCACAGCCTTTACTTGTGCCCATCATGCACAGCCTTTACTTGTGCCCATCGTGCACAGCCTTTACTTGTGCCCATCGTGCACATCCTTTACTTATGCCCATCATGCACAGCCTTTACTTGTGCCCATCATGCACAGCCTTTACTTGTGCCCATCATGCACAGCCTTTACTTGTGCCCATCGTGCACAGCCTTTACTTGTGCCCATCATGCACAACCTTTACTTGTGCCCATCGTGCACAGCCTTTACTTGTGCCCATCATGCACAGCCTTTACTTGTGCCCATCATGCACAGCCTTTACTTGTGTCCATCATGCACAGCCTTTACTTGTGCCCATAATGCACATCCTTTACTTGTGTCCATCATGCACATCCTTTACTTGTGCCCATCATGCACAGCCTTTACTTGTGCCCATCATGCACAGCCTTTACTTGTGCCCATCATGCACAGCCTTTACTTGTGTCCATCATGCACAGCCTTTACTTGTGTCATCATGCTCAGCCTTTACTTGTGCACATCATGCACAGCCTTTACTTGTGTCCATCATGCACAGCCTTTACTTGTGTCCATCATGCACAGCCTTTACTTGTGCCCATAATGCACATCCTTTACTTGTGTCCATCATGCACATCCTTTACTTGTGCCCATCATGCACATCCTTTACTTGTGCACATCATGCACAGCCTTTACTTGTGCCCATCATGCACAGCCTTTACTTGTGTCCATCATGCACAGCCTTTACTTGTGCCCATAATGCACATCCTTTACTTGTGTCCATCATGCACATCCTTTACTTGTGTCCATCTTGCACAGCCTTTACTTGTGTCCATCATGCACAGCCTTTACTTGTGTCCATCATGCACATCCTTTACTTGTGCCCATCATGCACATCCTTTACTTGTGTCCATCATGCACATCCTTTACTTGTGTCCATCATGCACAGCCTTTACTTGTGCCCATCATGCACATCCTTTACTTGTGTCCATCATGCACATCCTTTACTTGTGTTCATCATGCACAGCCTTTACTTGTGCCCATCATGCACATCCTTTACTTGTGTCCATCATGCACAGCCTTTACTTGTGCCCATCATGCACATCCTTTACTTGTGTCCATCATGCACAGCCTTTACTTGTGCCCATCATGCACATCCTTTACTTGTGTCCATCGTGCACAGCCTTTACTTGTGCCCATAATGCACAGCCTTTACTTGTGTCCATCGTGCACAGCCTTTACTTGTGCCCATAATGCACAGCCTTTACTTGTGCCCATCATGCACAGCCTTTACTTGTGTCCATCGTGCACAGCCTTTACTTGTGCCCATAATGCACAGCCTTTACTTGTGCCCATCATGCACAGCCTTTACTTGTGCCCATCATGCACAGCCTTTACTTGTGCCCATCATGCACAGCCTTTACTTGTGCCCATAATACACAGCCTTTACTTGTGCCCATCCTGCACATCCTTTACTTGTGTCCATCATGCACAGCCTTTACTTGTGCCCATCATGCACAACCTTTACTTGTGCCCATAATGCACATCCTTTACTTGTGTCCATCATGCACAGCCTTTACTTGTGCCCATAATGCACATCCTTTACTTGTGCCCATCATGCACAGCCTTTACTTGTGCCCATCATGCACAGCCTTTACTTGTGCCCATCATGCACAGCCTTTACTTGTGTCCATCATGCACATCCTTTACTTGTGCCCATCATGCACAACCTTTACTTGTGCCCATCGTGCACAGCCTTTACTTGTGCCCATCATGCACAGCCTTTACTTGTGCCCATCATGCACAGCCTTTACTTGTGTCCATCATGCACAGCCTTTACTTGTGCCCATAATGCACATCCTTTACTTGTGTCCATCATGCACATCCTTTACTTGTGCCCATCATGCAAACCTTTACTTGTGCCCATCATGCACAGCCTTTACTTGTGCCCATCATGCACAGCCTTTACTTGTGCCCATCATGCACAGCCTTTACTTGTGTCCATCATGCACAGCCTTTACTTGTGCCCATAATGCACATCCTTTACTTGTGTCCATCATGCACATCCTTTACTTGTGCCCATCATGCACATCCTTTACTTGTGTCCATCATGCACATCCTTTACTTGTGCCCATCATGCACATCCTTTACTTGTGTCCATCATGCACATCCTTTACTTGTGCCCATCATGCACATCCTTTACTTGTGCCCATCATGCACATCCTTTACTTGTGTCCATCGTGCACAGCCTTTACTTGTGCCCATAATGCACAGCCTTTACTTGTGCCCATAATGCACAGCCTTTACTTGTGCCCATCATGCACAGCCTTTACTTGTGTCCATCGTGCACAGCCTTTACTTGTGCCCATAATGCACAGCCTTTACTTGTGCCCATCATGCACAGCCTTTACTTGTGTCCATCGTGCACAGCCTTTACTTGTGCCCATAATGCACAGCCTTTACTTGTGCCCATCATGCACAGCCTTTACTTGTGCCCATCATGCACAGCCTTTACTTGTGCCCATCATGCACAGCCTTTACTTGTGCCCATCATGCACAGCCTTTACTTGTGCCCATCATGCACATCCTTTACTTGTGCCCATAATGCACAGCCTTTACTTGTGCCCATCATGCACAGCCTTTACTTGTGCCCATCATACACAGCCTTTACTTGTGTCCATCATGTACATCCTTTACTTGTGCCCATAATGCACATCCTTTACTTGTGTCCATCATGCACATCCTTTACTTGTGCCCATCATGCACAGCCTTTACTTGTGCCCATCATGCACAGCCTTTACTTGTGTCCATCATGCACAGCCTTTACTTGTGCCCATCATGCACAGCCTTTACTTGTGTCCATCGTGCACAGCCTTTACTTGTGCCCATAATGCACAGCCTTTACTTGTGCCCATCATGCACAGCCTTTACTTGTGCCCATCATGCACAGCCTTTACTTGTGCCCATCATACACAGCCTTTACTTGTGTCCATCATGTACAGCCTTTACTTGTGTCCATCATGCACATCCTTTACTTGTGCCCATCATGCACATCCTTTACTTGTGCACATCATGCACAGCCTTTACTTGTGCCCATCATGCACAGCCTTTACTTGTGTCCATCATGCACAGCCTTTACTTGTGCCCATAATGCACATCCTTTACTTGTGTCCATCATGCACATCCTTTACTTGTGCCCATCATGCACAACCTTTACTTGTGCCCATCGTGCACAGCCTTTACTTGTGCCCATCATGCACAGCCTTTACTTGTGCCCATCATGCACAGCCTTTACTTGTGTCCATCATGCACAGCCTTTACTTGTGCCCATAATGCACATCCTTTACTTGTGTCCATCATGCACATCCTTTACTTGTGCCCATCATGCAAACCTTTACTTGTGCCCATCGTGCACAGCCTTCACTTGTGCCCATCATGCACAGCCTTTACTTGTGCCCATCATGCACAGCCTTTACTTGTGTCCATCATGCACAGCCTTTACTTGTGCCCATAATGCACATCCTTTACTTGTGTCCATCATGCACATCCTTTACTTGTGCCCATCATGCACATCCTTTACTTGTGCACATCATGCACAGCCTTTACTTGTGCCCATCATGCACAGCCTTTACTTGCGCCCATCGTGCACAGCCTTTACTTGTATCCATCGTGCACAGCCTTTTCTTGTGCCCATAATGCACAGCCTTTACTTGTGCCCATCATGCACAGCCTTTACTTGTGTCCATCGTGCACAGCCTTTACTTGTGCCCATAATGCACAGCCTTTACTTGTGCCCATCATGCACATCCTTTACTTGTGTCCATCATGCACAGCCTTTACTTGTGCCCATAATGCACAGCCTTTACTTGTGTCCATCGTGCACAGCCTTTACTTGTGCCCATAATGCACAGCCTATACTTGTGCCCATCATGCACAGCCTTTACTTGTGTCCATCGTGCACAGCCTTTACTTGTGCCCATAATGCACAGCCTTTACTTGTGCTCATCATGCACAGCCTTTACTTGTGCCCATCATGCACAGCCTTTACTTGTGCCCATCATGCACAGCCTTTACTTGTGCCCATAATACACAGCCTTTACTTGTGCCCATCCTGCACATCCTTTACTTGTGTCCATCATGCACAGCCTTTACTTGTGCCCATCATGCACAGCCTTTACTTGTGACCATCGTGCACAGCCTTTACTTGTGTCCATCGTGCACAGCCTTTACTTGTGCCCATAATGCACAGCCTTTACTTGTGCCCATCATGCACAGCCTTTACTTGTGCCCATCATGCACAGCCTTTACTTGTGCCCATCATGCACAGCCTTTACTTGTGTCCATCATGCACATCCTTTACTTGTGCCCATCATGCACAACCTTTACTTGTGCCCATCGTGCACAGCCTTTACTTGTGCCCATCATGCACAGCCTTTACTTGTGCCCATCATGCACAGCCTTTACTTGTGTCCATCATGCACAGCCTTTACTTGTGCCCATAATGCACATCCTTTACTTGTGTCCATCATGCACATCCTTTACTTGTGCCCATCATGCACAGCCTTTACTTGTGCCCATCATGCACAGCCTTTACTTGTGCCCATCATGCACAGCCTTTACTTGTGCCCATCATGCACAGCCTTTACTTGTGTCCATCATGCACAGCCTTTACTTGTGCCCATAATGCACATCCTTTACTTGTGTCCATCATGCACATCCTTTACTTGTGCCCATCATGCACATCCTTTACTTGTGTCCATCATGCACATCCTATACTTGTGCCCATCATGCACATCCTTTACTTGTGTCCATCATGCACATCCTTTACTTGTGTCCATCATGCACATCCTTTACTTGTGTCCATCATGCACATCCTTTACTTGTGTCCATCGTGCACAGCCTTTACTTGTGCCCATAATGCACATCCTTTACTTGTGCCCATCATGCGCAGCCTTTACTTGTGCCCATCATGCACATCCTTTACTTGTATCCATCGTGCACAGCCTTTACTTGTGCCCATCATGCACAGCCTTTACTTGTGCCCATCATGCACAGCCTTTACTTGTGTCCAACGTGCACACCCTTTACTTGTGCCCATAATGCACAGCCTTTACTTGTGCCCATCATGCACAGCCTTTACTTGTGCCCATCATGCACAGCCTTTACTTGTGCCCATCATGCACAGCCTTTACTTGTGCCCATCATGCACAGCCTTTACTTGTGCCCATCATGCACATCCTTTACTTGTGCCCATAATGCACAGCCTTTACTTGTGCCCATCATGCACAGCCTTTACTTGTGCCCATCATACACAGCCTTTACTTGTGTCCATCATGTACAGCCTTTACTTGTGCCCATAATGCACATCCTTTACTTGTGCCCATCATGCACAGCCCTTACTTGTGCCCATCATGCACAGCCTTTACTTGTGCCCATCATACACAGCCTTTACTTGTGTCCATCATGCACAGCCTATACTTGTGCCCATCATGCACAGCCTTTACTTGTGTCCATCGTGCACAGCCTTTACTTGTGCCCATAATGCACAGCCTTTACTTGTGCTCATCATGCACAGCCTTTACTTGTGCCCTTCATGCACAGCCTTTACTTGTGCCCATCTTGCACAGCCTTTACTTGTGTCCATCATGCACAGCCTTTACTTGTGTCCATCATGCACATCCTTTACTTGTGCCCATCATGCACATCCTTTACTTGTGCCCATCATGCACATCCTTTACTTGTGTCCATCGTGCACAGCCTTTACTTGTGTCCATCATGCACAGCCTTTACTTGTGCCCATAATGCACATCCTTTACTTGTGTCCATCATGCACATCCTTTACTTGTGCCCATCATGCACAACCTTTACTTGTGCCCATCGTGCACAGCCTTTACTTGTGCCCATCATGCACAGCCTTTACTTGTGCCCATCATGCACAGCCTTTACTTGTGTCCATCATGCACAGCCTTTACTTGTGCCCATAATGCACATCCTTTACTTGTGTCCATCATGCACATCCTTTACTTGTGCCCATCATGCACAACCTTTACTTGTGCCCATCGTGCACAGCCTTTACTTGTGCCCATCATGCACAGCCTTTACTTGTGCCCATCATACACAGCCTTTACTTGTGTCCATCATGTACATCCTTTACTTGTGCCCATAATGCACATCCTTTACTTGTGTCCATCATGCACATCCTTTACTTGTGCCCATCATGCACATCCTTTACTTGTGCACATCATGCACAGCCTTTACTTGTGCCCATCATGCACAGCCTTTACTTGTGTCCATCATGCACAGCCTTTACTTGTGCCCATAATGCACATCCTTTACTTGTGTCCATCATGCACATCCTTTACTTGTGTCCATCATGCACATCCTTTACTTGTGTCCATCATGCACATCCTTTACTTGTGTCCATCATGCACATCCTTTACTTGTGCCCATCATGCACAGCCTTTACTTGTGTCCATCGTGCACATCCTTTACTTGTGTCCATCATGCACATCCTTTACTTGTGTCCATCATGCACATCCTTTACTTGTGTCCATCGTGCACAGCCTTTACTTGTGCCCATAATGCACATCCTTTACTTGTGTCCATCATGCACATCCTTTACTTGTGTCCATCATGCACATCCTTTACTTGTGCCCATCATGCACATCCTTTACTTGTGTCCATCATGCACAGCCTTTACTTGTGCCCATCATGCACATCCTTTACTTGTGTCCATCATGCACATCCTTTACTTGTGTTCATCATGCACAGCCTTTACTTGTGCCCATCATGCACATCCTTTACTTGTGTCCATCGTGCACAGCCTTTACTTGTGCCCATCATGCACATCCTTTACTTGTGCCCATCATGCACATCCTATACTTGTGCCCATCATGCACATCCTTTACTTGTGTCCATCGTGCACAGCCTTTACTTGTGCCCATAATGCACAGCCTTTACTTGTGTCCATCGTGCACAGCCTTTACTTGTGCCCATAATGCACAGCCTATACTTGTGCCCATCATGCACAGCCTTTACTTGTGCCCATCATGCACAGCCTTTACTTGTGCTCATCATGCACAGCCTTTACTTGTGCCCATGATGCACAGCCTTTACTTGTGCCCATGATGCACAACCTTTACTTGTGCCCATCATGCACAGCCTTTACTTGTGCCCATCATGCACAGCCTTTACTTGTGCCCATCATGCACAGCCTTTACTTGTGCCCATTGTGTACAGCCTTTACTTGTGCCCATCATGCACAGCCTTTACTTGTGCTCATCTATTTTTAGGGTTACTTCCCCCCCTACCAGGGTGGAGCGTAGTTTCAGCGTTCTAGCACTAAACTGAAGTAAATTGCTATATGTGAATTGGGATAAGATATGTAATTTAATCGCGGTGTGATCATTTTGTTTGGATCATACCTCGTATCAACTAACGCATCCAGTTCACGAGGCGCCGATGTCAGATTGTCACCAACACCAGTGGGGGTCATACGCCATAATGACCTTCTGGCGAGACTTGCGTTGCCCAGGACAACAAAAGACTGTTCCATGCCAAAGTACAGTGTTAGAAGAACATCTCACATTTATTTTGATTCCTTTCAATGTCATGTTTTTTATTCATGCAATTTTCAAATATAACTTAAACTTATTTCTGAAGAGAATTCGCGTTTCTATTGTTACTCGGTATACATTGATCTTGATTTCTTTTACTTGCTGTATTTTTATTTAAATCTCATATCTTTTATAATTCAGGTTAGTCAAGGGAAACGCCTGCATTTTTGTGTATTAAAAATAATCCCACACTACTCAAGCAAATCAGAAAATAAACTTTCTCATTTTGCATTTTATGTATGAATATTTCTACTTGTCAAACTTACAGCAAGCCAGTTTACCTTTTTTTTTTTTTACAATGTATCTTAAACTTGAACTTTTGTGCATTTCATCATTTTAATGTATCTGGATTAAGACTACTGTAAGCTGTACACGTGTAGCTTTGCCATTTTTCATCGTTGTGTGTGCGTCAGTGTGCTTTTAATCTTCTCTCTGAAGTGTCATCTCTACTGGTTTTGTTGATCCATTGTACAATTATTTTTTATAAGTCGTTTTTTGAATGATTTTGAAAAACAGATCAGTGTTTTCGTAGCTCATCTAGGAGTCTTGAAGTATTGTGATTGTCGGAAATAAAATCTCTTTACAAAAAAAAATTCTTAAGGAGTGTGTGTTTATTCTGTGAGACTGCTCAATAACACTGGACTGCAGAGTTTGCATATCCTGCAGAACGAAGTAAATAACCATGACTTTGTATAACAAAATAACCCCCAAATCACACAGACAGTCCAGTTCACATTATGATTTTATTCATCTGTCAAGCAGTACAAATTAGCATGCACTGTACTGCATCAATATTCCAGTCTGCATGTACATCCATTCAGTCTAGAATGCAGTTAAAGGAATGCACTATACTGTATTTTCCAGAAGAATAAAAAAGTTTTCTGCCCGAACTTTGTTGGACACTTGAAGAGGGAAGAACTGAAAGACTCGCAGCGATAACAATCAAGTAACAGACGCGCGGAAGACGTGTCCATCAATCAGATTCTTCTTCCGACTCTTCCTCTGCTTCTTGTAGCCAGGTGACAAAAGCTTTCATCTGAAACAACACACAAAGAAAAGTTGTGCATCTGTAGACAAAGGCTTTCATCTGAAACAACACACAGAGAAAAGTTGTGCATCTGTAGACAAAGGCTTTCATCTGAAACAACACACAAAGAAAAGTTGTGTATCTGTAGACAAAGGCTTTCATCTGAAATAACAAACACTAAAAGTATACCTATTGTAAAATGCATCTTCATTAATTGCAGACTGACCAACAGATATTAAGACAGACAGCACATACCCACAACACTCATACCTTCCAGCACTCAAATACACAACACATCACACACACACAACACAACACACACACTCATCACATACACACCACACTCACGACAAAACACAACACAATACAACACAACACACACAACACAACACAACACCACACACACACACCCACCCTCCACTCCTTCCCCCCCTACACACACACACATCTCCCTCCAACACACACAACACAACCTACCTGTCTGCGGACTTTAGCATGCTCCTCCTCCTCATCCTCTACAGGTGGGGTGCGGTACCACTGCATGATGGCCGGCTCCTCCACGATGTCGGCATTGTACAGGTAGTGCACTACCTTGGGCAGAATGCTCAGCACTCGCTCATTCTCCAGGGCAAAATCCTGCACAGGGGGTCAAGAAGCACGAGGTCATGAAATTGTAAAAAAGACGGAAAGCATGCCCTCATGAGGTCATTAAATTGTAAAAAAAAAGCACTAAAGCATGCCCCATGAGATCATGAAATTGTAAACAAGTCGCGTAAGGCGAAATTACTGCATTTAGTCAAGCTGTGGAACTCACAGAATGAAACTGAACGTAGTCCGCCGCTAGTGCAAAAGGCAGTGAAAGTGACGAGCCTGTTTGGCGCGGTAGCGATTGCGCTGTGCTGCTTTACTGTACCTCTCTTCGTTTTAACTTTCTGAGCGTGTTTTTAATCCAAACATATCATATCTATATGTTTTTGGAATCAGGAACCGACAAGAAATAAGATGAAATAGTTTTTAAAACGATTTCGGAAATTTAATTTTGATCATAATTTTTATATTTTTAATTTTCAGAGCTTGTTTTTAATCCAAATATAACATATGTATATGTTTTTGGAATCAGAAAATGACGCAGAATAAGATGAAATTGTTTTTGGATCGTTTAATAAAAAAATAATTTTAATTACAAGTTTCCGATGTTTAATGACCAAACTCACTCATTAGTTTTTAAGCCACCAAGCTGAAATGCAATACCGAAGTTCGGCCTTCGTCGAAGATTGCTTGGCCAAAATTTCAATCAATTTAATGGAAAAATGAGGGTGTGACAGTGCCGCCTCAACTTTTACAAAAAGCCGGATATGACGTCATCAAAGGTATTTATCGAAAAAAAGAAAAAAACGTCCGGGGATATCATACCCAGGAACTCTCATGTCAAATTTCATAAAGATCGGCCCAGTAGTTTAGTCTGAATCGCTCTACACACACACACACACAGACAGACACAGACACAGACACACACACACCCACACATACACCACGACCCTCGTCTCGATTCCCCCTCTATGTTAAAACATTTAGTCAAAACTTGACTGAATGTAAAAACAAGTCGCGTGAGGCGAAAATACAATATTTAGTCAAGTAGCTGTTGAACTCACAGAATGAAACTGAACGCAATGCCATTTTGTCAGCAAGACCGTATACTCGTAGCAACGTCAGTCCACCGCTCACGGCAAAGGCAGTGAAATTGACAAGAAGAGCGGGGTAGTAGTTGCGCTAAGAAGGATAGCACGCTTTTCTGTACCTCTCTTTGTTTTAACTTTCTGAGCGTGTTTTTAATCCAAACATATCATATCTATATGTTTTTGGAATCAGGAACCGACAAGGAATAAGATGAAAGTGTTTTTAAATTGATTTCGAAAATTTAATTTTGATAATAATTTTTATATATTTAATTTTCAGAGCTTGTTTTTAATCCGAATATAACATATTTATATGGTTTTGGAATCAGCAAATGATGGAGAATAAGATAAACGTAAATTTGGATCGTTTTATAAATTTTTATTTTTTTTTACAATTTTCAGATTTTTAATGACCAAAGTCATTAATTAATTTTTAAGCCACCAAGCTGAAATGCAATACCGAAGTCCGGGCTTCGTCGAAGATTACTTGACCAAAATTTTAACCAATTTGGTTGAAAAATGAGGGCGTGACAGTGCCGCCTCAACTTTCCCAAAAAGCCGGATATGACGTCATCAAAGAAATGTATCAAAACAAGAAGAGCAAACGCTCGATCGAGTCACTTTCGCAGTTCTGAATATTATATGAGGCATCAGATGGACAGGAAGAAATTGCTATTCACAACACAATGAGTCACGTTCACATAAAATTTGAGCCCGGTCACTTTTATAGTTTCCGAGAAAAGCCCAACGTTAAGTTGTGTGTTGCCGAACAGAAAAGGCTAGTTATCTCCCTTGTTTTTCTCATAACGTTCGTAAAAGGCTACAGATGTAAATACTTTGATGTAAAGAATAATCCTACAAAGTTTCAATCACATCCGATGAACTTTGTCAAAGATATAAAATGTCTAATTTTTCCTTTGACGCTGACCTGTGACCTTGAAAAAGGTCAAAGGTCAACGAAACCATCGTTAAAGTGTAGAGGTCATTGGAGGTCACGACTAAACAAAATATGAGCCCGATCGCTTTGATAGTTTCCGAGAAAAGTCCAACGTTTAGGTGGTGTCTACGGACGGCCTGGCCGGACAGACTAACACTGACCGATTACATAGAGTCACTTTTTCTCAAGTGACTCAAAAATGAAAAAAACGTTCGGGGATTTCATACCCAGGAACTCTCATGTCAAATTTCATAAAGATCGGTCCAGTAGTTTAGTCTGAATCGCTCTACACACACACACACACACACACACACAGACACACAGACACACAGACACACAGACACACACACACACACACACACATACACCACGACCCTCGTCTCGATTCCCCCCTCTACGTTAAAACATTTAGTCAAAACTTGACTAAATGTAAAAAAAAAAGAGGAAAGTATGCCCTCATGAGGTCATAAAAAAAGCCAGGTAGCATGCACCATGGGATCATGAAACTGTAAAAAAAAAAATATTCTAAAAAGCAGCAAAGGATTCCCCAAGAGATCATGAAATTGTAAAAAAAAAGAAGAAAAAAGCAGTAAGTAAGTAAGTATAATGGGTGTTCCACTGCGTTAATGTGACTTACCTCTAATGAGTTGAGACAGTCGATCTGTGGCTCCATCTTGTTGATGTAGTGTGTCAGCAGCTCTTTATATGTCTCAAGGTGCTGCAACACACATATATATATAAACAAGAAGGGCAAAGCCCATACGACTCACATGCTTTACACATTTTTCCTACCAAAATACATGTGACCTTGACCCAAGGTCAAGGTCATCCAAGGTCATGCAACACAAAGCTGTTAATTCAAGACATAGGAAGTACAATGGTGCTTATTGGCTCTTTCTACCATGAGATATGGTCACTTTTAGTGGTTCACTACCTTATTTTGGTCACATTTCATAAGGGTCAAAGTGACCTTGACCTTGATCATATGTGACCAAATGTGTCTCATGATGAAAGCATAACATGTGCCCCACATAATTTTTAAGTTTGAAACAGTTATCTTCCATAGTTCAGGATCAAGGTCACTTCAAAATATGTATACAATCCAACTTTGAAGAGCTCCTGTGACCTTGACCTTGAAGCAAGGTGAACCAAACTGGTATCAAAAGATGGGGCTTACTTTGCCCTATATATCATATATAGGTGAGATATTGAATCTCAAAAACTTCGGAGAAAATGGAAAAAAATTGAAAAATAGCTGTTTTTAGACAACATTTATGGCCCCTGCGACCTTGACCTTGAAGCAAGGTCAAGATGCTATGTATGTTTTTTGGGGCCTTGTCATCATACACCATCTTGCCAAATTTGGTACTGATAGACTGAATAGTGTCCAAGAAATATCCAACGTTAAAGTTTTCCGGACGGACGGACGTCCGGACGGACGTCCGGACGGACGGACGGACGACTCGGGTGAGTACATAGACTCACTTTTGCTTCGCATGTGAGTCAATGACAAAAAAACCATCTTTCTTTTCTTTCTTTCTTTGGTGTTTAACGTCGTTTTCAACCGTTCAAGGTTATATCGCGACGGAAAAAGAAAAAAATAAAAACAAAAAAAAACCATCTAAAATCAATCATCAAACAAGTCTAAAGAAAGAGACAGACAGGCAGACAGACAGGCAGACAGACAGGCAGACAGACAGGCAGACAGACAAATAAACAGACAGACAGAGCAAAACCTATAACAGGTATTATACCGGAGTGCAAAAACAAGAATGGTAAGGTATTGGAACGCCTACATTTTAACAAAACAAAACGTTGACGAGTACATTGGTCCAATGGCCTTTAAAGTGGACTGACAGACAGACTCACAGACAAATAAACGACGTGAAAATCTAAACCACTCGTAACTTATTAATATTAGACACAATAATCATCAAGGCTGTTTTGATTGGGCTAACTTTTAGTTCTTAACATTGTATAAACTGATCCCTGCAGCGAACTGCAAACTTCGTCACGTCAACAACCTTGACAGTGTAGCATGGCAGCGGGAACGCAGAAGAAGAAGAAATATACACTGAGTACATGTACTTGATAGCCCATCAAAATATGAAATTTGATAGAGATATGTTGATAGAGATACATATGTTGATAGAGATATGTTACCCTCAGCACAGCAGCCAAGAGGGCCTTGTCGGGAGCGTTGGCATTCTCCTTCAGTGGAACGTCCACCAACACTTTGATCACTGCCTGGTGAACATCGCCGATGGCTATGTTGTACGCATGTCTGAAACACACACAGTCATACTTATTTTATTTGCTGATAGCTAGACTCAAAAAACAAGAAAGGTAAGTCAATGGAACGTTAACTGTTTGACTAAAATAGTCATCCACATAAAAAAAAGTTACACAAATTTCCCTAGACTCAATGCCTTTCTTGGTTTTTTGTTTATGTAATTCTGGATTTTGAAACGTTAGCAGTTTTTAAATGAATACACCACACACACACACATTGTTTGTTGTATAAATGAACACACCACACACACACACATTGTTTGTTGTATAAATGAACACACCACACACACACACATTGTTTGTTGTATAAATGAACACACCACACACACACACATTGTTTGTTGTATAAATGAACACACCACACACACACACATTGTTTGTTGTATAAATGAACACACCACACACACACACATTGTTTGTTGTATAAATGAACACACCACACACACACACATTGTTTGTTGTATAAATGAACACACCACACACACACACATTGTTTGTTGTATAAATGAACACACCACACACACACATTGTTTGTTGTATAAATGAATACACCACACACACACATTGTTTGTTGTATAAATGAACACACCACACACACACACATTGTTTGTTGTATAAATGAACACACCACACACACACACATTGTTTGTTGTATAAATGAACACACCACACACACACACATTGTTTGTTGTATAAATGAACACACCACACACACACACATTGTTTGTGTGTCGTTTTCCTCCTCTTCTTCTGTTGTTGTTTATTGAACGGTTTGTTGCCCATTAATGCAAGTTACGCAGGGCATCAGTTGTCATACTACAGCTTTGTTGTTGCACTGATCTCAATTCGATCACCAAAATGCATGTGATTCCCTCTTCTTAGACTTCGCCAGACACGTCCACTTGACTTGATAGTTTTGCCGATATTTCTGTACAACTTTATCTTTTTTGGTTGGCATTTAGTCCCCAGAGAGATCGGCCTTACACTTCAGACCCATGTACAGGCAGTGAATAGGTTAAACTAACATTCGTTCTTCTCACGCATGTAAATTGTTCAAACTTAGCACAAAATCACTCACTTGAGAGAGTTGACCTCCAGGATCACATTCTCTGTCTTGATGTGTTCCTCTTTCGCCCGTTTTAGTGTGTCTAGGAACTCGGAGTAAAACACTGAAAACCAAACACAAAATTCAAGGTTAATTCCCAAACATTACTTTCCCTTAACAATTCAGAAACGGACACAAATCAAGAACAGAAATAGCTACATTAAAATGAAAAATAAATAATACAATGTACATGTTTTATTGAGAATTTTTTTTTTTAAATTACCACCTTTCTATCTTGTTCTCTAAGTAAAGTTGCAAATAATGACAGACAGCTAAACAGTGTATATTAAAAGAACAATACTTTCATCTGCGTTGATGGTGGGATATATTCAACGGTAGGGTTTCTGTATGAAAGAAAATGGGCCTTGGTTGCAGTTCTTCGTTCTACATATTCCATGTTCAGATGACATGAAAGAACCATCCGCAGCTCGTGACAGTTGACTTCTGCTGCTGAATCAGTCCGTACAAATATTGTGATGTCATGGATGAATTCCTGAAGTAACTGTCTGTCAGTTTTGTTGTTGGCCTTGGAAGAGTTGCACCCCTTCTAAACTATGAGGCAAACTGTCGCCACTGATATATTGAGACTCAGGTGATCATGGCATCACAATGAACAGTGAGCTCTAATCATATTCTTACCCCCCCCAAAAAAGGGGGGGGGGGGGGCGGGAGGGGCATCATATTGAGCGGATACTGCATGACATGCAAATTAGAGGTCTGTATTCACTGTGATGGTACTTGTATGACAGCTTCAGCCCACAGATCAGCAGTGATTGTTTGCCTCACTGTTTAGAGGGGGGACAAATCTTCGACAGCAAAAAACATTTAAACAAAATAAAAAGAAAAAAGAAAATGAAAGTACATGTAGCTTGCTCATTCCAATGCTGGTCATTCTCTCAGTTGCTAGGTTGGTTCTGCATACCTCTCCTTTGCTTTTGTTGCGCTTGTTGAGTAATGGAGCGCTTACGTCCCCTTGTTTGTCAGAAAAAAAGCCAGTTATTTGCAAACATCATCTGTTGTGTTCAACACCAACTGTCTGTGCACAGCGGAATCCGTGTACGACAGACAAAATTACATCTGATCTCAGTGTTGATGGTTGACGAAACACTGAGATCACTTTGAAGCTAAACAGCGTAAAACACACATACATCACAACATTTGTGTGTTTCTTCTTCTTTTATTGTGTAAAATTTGAATCGTTTGTATCAAAATGTAAAACAAAAATCATACAATTTTCTATCCCACATATAAAATTGTAAAAAATATACAAAAATTCATCAAGGAACAAAAATGATGTCATTATAATCAAATTTATTTGTAATAATGAACAAGCGGTGAAAATTCACTTCAACAATCCTCCATCATACAAAAGGGCGTGATGACAAATGAATATTAGGTCTGTAGAGAGAAACCAAAAGCAAATCTGAATCAAGCATCAAGAAATGCTTTTTTTGTTTATTTGGTGTTTAACGTCGTTTTCAACCGTTCATGGTTATATCGCGACAGGGAAAGGGAGGAAATGGGATAGAGCCACTTGTTAATTGTTTCTAATGTTCACAAAAGCACTAATCAAAAAATTGCTCCAGGGGCTTGCAACGTAGTACAATATATTACCTTACTGGGAGAATGCAAGTTTCCAGTACAAAGGACTTAACATTTCTTACATACTGCTTGACTAAAATCTTTACAAACATTGACTATATTCTATACAAGAAACACTTAACAAGGGTATTTTTAATAATCACTGAGACTCGGCATGTAACCTCTACATATTACTCTTCAAACTATTAAGTACCTCATTTTATTTTCAACTTTCCTGTACACAACATATGCCAAAATCAATCTTTTTACCACCAGGTCTACCGTAACTGTGGCCTAGTGGTAAGGCGTCCGCCCCGTGATCGGGAGGTCGTGGGTTCGAACCCCAGCTGTGTCATACCTAAGACTTTAAAATTGGCAATCTAGTGGCTGCTCCACCTGGCATTATGGGGTTAGTGCTAGGACTGGTTGGTCCGGTGTCAGAATAATGTGACTGGGTGAGACATGAAGCCTGTGCTGCGACTTCTGTCTTGTGTGTGGCGCACGTTATATGTCAAAGCAGCACCGCCCTGATCTGGCCCTTAGTGGTCGGCTGGGCGTTAAGCAAACAAACAAACCACCAGGTCTATTATTTATATCTTAAACATTCTCATCGGTGCTCTCTTGATTACTGTCAAGTAGTTTATCCACAAACTCGACATCCCTTATGGACTTATACATGTATAATCAAGTAGAAAAGTGGTAAAATACCAAAGCACCAAAATATATTGCACTGAAATCTCCTATATGAGTGAAAAAGCTTGCCAGGAATACTCCAACTTTTAAAAAAAAAGTCAAAATAAATACAGTATACTGACAGCCATTGAACAGAAAATAGTACATCATTCCAAAAGTTCAGCCATAAAGCAAATAAGGCATTAACAAAGTACAGTACTGTTATTCATACAGAAAATGTCATGTCTCGACATGTATTTCTCTCTCTCTCGACTGTACACAGAGATAAGAACAGCCTCGCTTTCACCTAGATCCTGCCTAAAAACAATGTTCAGACCTCATGTTCAGACTCGGCGTAATCATACCGAAAGGACTACTTTTTAGCGGTCAAGTTCAGTCGTCCGCATACTCGAAAGTGAAACAAAAGATGAAACGTTTTGCTACAGTATCGGATTCGGAGGATGAACTGTCGAAGAAGAAAAAGAATCTCATGCCAACCACTACGCAGAAGACCATCCGAGTTGTCCAGAAGAAGTTCTCACGTTCCAAATCAAAAGACGACATTCTATTCTCTTACGTCACTATTCTTGGTTTACGGTACCATTCGGCGGCTTTGCTATGAGTATGCCATAGTCTTGGTTGGCCAAGACCTTGAGGTGGAATGCGAGTGATTAGGTTTGTTGATTTTGCTCGGAGAAGTGGTCCGTGTTCAAGCAAGTTTCTTTCTTCTTTGAAAACAAAAACCCTAAGACCAGTGAATGTCGAGATATATATGTTAATTGGATCTGTGATCCAAACATGCCTTTTGGTCAATCTCGATGGCAGTTTATTCCACTCGCCCTACGGGCTTGTGGAATAAACTTCCATCTCGATTGACCAAAAGCCATGTTTGGATCACAGATCCAATTAACGTATAATGGATACACCCACCCCAGAAAAACAAAAACGGCGTACATGTATCTTGAAAAGAATACAGAAAAGCACAGTGAGATCAATTTAAATAAAATACAGTCGACCCCACTTATAAGGACCCCACTTATAAGGACCCCACTTATAAGGACCCCACTAATAAGGACCCCACTAATAAGGACCCCACTTATAAGGACCCTACTAATAAGGACCCCACTTATAAGGACCCCACTTATAAGGACCCCACTTATAATGACCCCACTAATAAGGACCCCACTTATAAGGACCCCACTTATAAGGACCCCACTAATAAGGACCCCACTTATAAGGACCCCACTAATAAGGACCCTACTTATAAGGACACCACTTATAAAGACCCCACTAATAAGGACCTCGCTTAGTAGAAGTTCTCCTATCAGGGCACCCTAACGCTTGACCCTGCCAAAGTTGGTCTTTGTGATTACTTAGAAAACCTCTCACATAAGAACCTCTTTTATAAGAAACCTCCCTTACAGGAACACCATTTGCTTGCTCCCCACATGTCCTTCCCTTGGATATAAGAACCGAAAGAAGAAGTTATCATTTCCAGGAAGGGTGGTGTAAGAACCTTCTCTTATAGGAACACCACTTGCTGCTCCCCACACGACCTTCCCTCTGATATAAGAACCGAAAGAAGAAGTTATTTCTCGGAAGTGGGCTTTTTCATTTTCTTTTGTACAGTACATGTACTTCAAAAAACATGGCAGAAAAGAAAAAAACAAACTGTTTCACTAAAGCAGAAAATTGACATCTTCTTCTGTCTTCTTCTGCGTTTGTGGGCTGAAACTCCCACGTACACTCGTGTTTTTTGCACGAGTGGAATTTTACGTGTATGACGGTTTTTTACCCCGCCATTTAGGCAGCCATACGCCGTTTTCGGAGGAAGCATGCTGGGTATTTTCATGTTTCTATAACCCACCGAACTCTGACATGGATTACAGGATCTTTTTCGTGCGCACTTGGTCTTGTGCTTGCGTGTACACACGGGGGTGTTCGGACACCGAGGAGAGTCTGCACACAAAGTTGACTCTGAGAAATAAATCTCTCGCCGAATGTGGGGACGAACTCACGCTGACAGCGGCCAACTGGATACAAATCCAGCGCGCTACCGACTGAGCTACATCCCCGCCCTAGAAAATTGACATCATAAGGGCGGTTGAAAGTAACCCCAACAAGAGTAGAAATGCTGTTGCTGAGGAGTCAACCATGCCAGATTGGGATTAGATGGGAAGAAGTATTGTGCTCTAGCATGAGCTTTTTTTCTTCTTCTTTATGTCAGTTCACTTTCAAAAGCTTCCACGAAGTTGGTGCACAGTGGAATTTTGATCTTGGCATTGCGCTTCTTAACTTCAAGAAGTAAAGTCAACCACACCGGATTGGGATTATATAGGGAAAATGGTGCTTTAGCATTAGCCTATGTTTTTTGGGTGTTTTTTTTTTTATGTCAAATTTCTTTCAAAAGCTTCCAAGATGTAGAATTGATTAATAAGAATATTTGGTTATGATTTTAGTACATGTGTGGCAACAGCAGGCGTGTATCTCAAATTTGCCATTTTTTGGCAACAGGTTTCTGTTTTGAATTGTTTTTGTGTTTTGTTCAGATATCTATCTATATATATATACGACTTGTGTCTGTGTATCTGTGTATCTGTGTGCCTGTGTGTGTGTGTGTGTGTGTGTGTGTGTGTGTGTGTGTGTGTGTGTGTTTGTTCGCGATGCACGGCCAAAGTTCTCGATGGATCTGCTTCAAATTTGGTGGGCATATTCAGGTAGACCCCGGACACAACCTGGTCGATGAGAATTTTCAACACGTGCTCTCAGCGCGCAGCGCTGAACCGATTTTGGTTTTTCTGTTCATCTTCCCAGATCCATTCCCACTAACTCTTCCTTATCTTATCCAGTGTTTTGCGTTTATCTCCCTTCCTTCGTGTGGCGTCAATCCATATTCCCATTTCTATTTTTAGAAGGTCACTGTCGACAACGCTCAATCCATATTCCCGTTATACTATTTTTAGAAGGTCACTGTCCCGGCGAAGCCGGGTATTACTCTTCCTTATCTTCTCCAGTGTTTTGCGCGTTTATCTCCCTTCCTTCATGCGGTGCGCGGGTCCCCGGCGCAGCCGGGTATTCGGCTCGACTTCTACCCGGCGAAGCGGGTATTCATCTAGTATTATATATGTGTGGTGCCAAATAAAAAGCCGAATTTACATACATATATTTGTACTGTCATTTTGTCAGAATTTGACCGCTCATTACTCTTTTTGTGTGTGTGTGTGTGTGTGTGTGTGTGTGTGTGTGTGTGTGTGTGTGTGTGTGTGTGTGTGTGTCTGTGTGCGTGTGTGTGTGTGTGTGCGTGTGTGTGCCTGTGTGTGCCTGTGTGTGTGTGTGTGTGTGTGTGTGTGTGCCTGTATGTGTGTGTGTCTGTGTGTGTGTGTGTGTGTGTGTGTGTGTGTGTGTGTGTGTGTGTGTGTGTAAGCAGGTTTGACTGCACTTTAACTTTTTTGTGAAGAAGAGGCAAGTACATGTATGTACGTACTTTTCTTTCCTGTATATTTCACCGCTTCTCCTGCTCCCTGCCCTTCCTAAAGCTTTCTCTCACACTTGCAAATCAGACGTGTTTGTTTGTTATTTGTTTGTTTGTTTGTTATTTGTTTGTTTATTTGTTATTTGTTTGTTTGTTTAGTTTGCGCATTACTTTCATGGAAGTAATTGGGAAGAAAACTCTCTCTCTCTTTCCTCGGTTAAAAGAACACACACTTCCACAAAAGACCTTATAACCGAGTTTTCGCTTACAGTGACCCTCGCTTACAAGGACACAACAAGAAGAGCAAACGCTCGATCGAGTCACTTTCGCAGTTCTGAATATTATATGAGGCATCAGATGGACAGGAAGAAATTGCTATTCACAACACAATGAGTCACGTTCACATAAAATTTGAGCCCGGTCACTTTTATAGTTTCCGAGAAAAGCCCAACGTTAAGTTGTGTGTTGCCGAACAGAAAAGGCTAGTTATCTCCCTTGTTTTTCTGATAACGTTCGTAAAAGGCTACAGATGTAAATACTTTGATGTAAAGAATAATCCTACAAAGTTTCAATCACATCCGATGAACTTTGTCAAAGATATAAAATGTCTAATTTTTCCTTTGACGCTGACCTGTGACCTTGAAAAAGGTCAAAGGTCAACGAAACCATCGTTAAAGTGTAGAGGTCATTGGAGGTCACGACTAAACAAAATATGAGCCCGATCGCTTTGATAGTTTCCGAGAAAAGTCCAACGTTAAGGTGGTGTCTACGGACGGCCGGCCGGCCGGACAGACTAACACTGACCGATTACATAGAGTCACTTTTTCTCAAGTGACTCAAAAATGCTTGCCCCTGCGATGTTCTTATAACAGAGTTTGACTGTACAAACATACAGCGAACGTTTTATCACCTCAACCAGTATTCATGTAACTACAAATCTGAATACAGTGATACCTGCCTCTCTCAGCTAAACAGTTTGACATTTTCATCAACAGCAAGCTGCGTTTCTTCAATCGCTGCTGCCAAACACTCAAACAATGCTGTCATACATTCTAACACTTGTAAAGCCCAAACTTTCACAAGGAAAAGCAAGACTCCTGCACAATCACACAAACCCGACCACCACCAAACAGCACTTTCTTTCAACAACGAAATCCAGCCTTCCACAAACAAAACAAAGTCGTGATGGAAATGTCTGTATGAAAATTGCATGTCACCAAAACCGGAAAACAAATCCATGACACGTTTTGACAGAGTGCTAACAGGCTTAATGACGGTGATAGTCAGCGCGCTAACTACAGCCTCCACCGCAGTCTGAGTCCAGGTGATGAAGTCCTCCAGAACGGAACGAACGTCCTCCCCAAACAGTCTACCCCCCACTCTCAGCCAGTTCAAAACGGGTTGAAGCACAGACATGGACAAATCCTGAATGTATCCGTCCCCACACACAACCCTACACACCGCGAGAACTGTCACGCAAAACACTCCCACACCGAAACACAGAGAGAACAAACTCTTATTCTTACTTCCGAAATCATCGTCTTCTTCTATTTCTTCGCCCGAGTCTTCATCGTCTTCGAGGTCAGAGCCCGGGGCGGAATCATCGTCCTCGATGTCACCTCTGTCTTTGGGGACAAGAGGGTCGCCCCAGTCGCCGGAGAATGGATCGCTCTCGTCATCGTCACTGCCTGCGTCTTGACTGCACGCGAACGCCCGACTTTTCGTCCCGTATTCTGGCGTCACTTCTGCAACAGCAACCAAAAAACAATTTTAAATGAAATGATGCCGAGCGATGTTTAGAGATCTGATAACCAAAGGGAAGTAAGAGCTCTAAATGCATACGACATGTGTAATGGAGTAAGCGAGAGTTGTACGGAACCAATCTCCTGGCACCTGAGAGAATAACAAGCAGGATTGAAATTGAGGATGAAAGTCGCTTGTTCATTCTTCTTCTTCTTCTTCTGCGTTCGTGGGCTGAAACTCCCTCGTACACTCGTGTTTTTTGCACGAGTGGAATTTTACGTGTATGTCCGTTTTTTACCCCGCCATTTAGGCAGCCATACGCCGTTTTCGGAGGAAGCATGCTGGGTATTTTCGTGTTTCTATAACCCACCGAACTCTGACATGGATTACAGGATCTTTTTCGTGCGCACTTGGTCTTGTGCTTGCGTGTACACACGGGGGTGTTCGGACACCGAGGAGAGTCTGCACACAAAGTTGACTCTGAGAAATAAATCTCTCGCCGAACGTGGGGACGAAGTCACGCTGACAGCGGCCAACTGGATACAAATCCAGCGCGCTACCGACTGAGCTACATCCCCGCCGCTTGTTCATTCAAATGCTTGTTATTCTCTCAGGTGCCAGGAGATTGGTTCAAGATAACTCTCCCTTACTCCATTACACATGTCGCATGCATTTAGAGCTCTTACTTCCCTTTGGTTATCAAACCAAAAAACAAGTCGCGTGAAGCGTAATGAAAATATTGAGTCAATCTCTCAGCATAGAAGACTGAAACTGCAGTCTTGTTAGTCAGGGAAGTGCGTTAGGGAATTAAAGGAACAAGCTTACTTTTTCACAGTCTAGAAATCAGTCATTTTGCGTGATTTTCAGACAGTCCCTTGAACCATTTCAAACCAAGTAATTTTAATTACTGAAGTTTCCTATATCAATTCTACATGGCAGCAAATTTTTGTCTCATTTCCGGTAGCAGCAAAGGGGATTTAAAGAAAAAGGCAAAGTTCATCCTGAAGACAGAACAGTCATTCATGGGTGGGACTGAAAATGTCATGAATCCTCAACCTCAACCGAACCACACACACCACACACACACACACACACACACACACACACACACACACACACACACACACACACACCACACACACACACACACACACACACAAAAAGAGAAGGAAAAAAAGGGCATAATCGAATCCTGATTTCCGGCATATACCAAAAGAATCCCACCCATGGTCATGGTAGCCGAGACTAGTTCCAGGGCCGAGGTTACCAAGCGAGTGGGAGCCAGCCGCGGTTTTGGATTGGTTGAAATTTGTTGATTTCAACGAATCAGACCGTGCGATTTGTTCTCACCCGGTCAGGGGACACCCACTTTTGCTTGGTGCCCCTCAGTCCCGGTCTCCATGTATAGGTACACCCTCAGTCCCGGTCTCCATGTATAGGTACACCCTCAGTCCCGGTCTCCATGTATAGGTACACCCTCAGTCCCGGTCTCCATGTATAGGTACACCCTCAGTCCCGGTCTCCATGTATAGGTACACCCTCAGTCCCGGTCTCCATGTATAGGTACACCCTCAGTCCCGGTCTCCATGTATAGGTACACCCTCAGTCCCGGTCTCCATGTATAGGTACACCCTCAGTCCCGGTCTCCATGTATAGGTACACCCTCAGTCCCGGTCTCCATGTATAGGTACACCCTCAGTCCCGGTCTCCATGTATAGGTACACCCTCAGTCCCGGTCTCCATGTATAGGTACACCCTCAGTCCCGGTCTCCATGTATAGGTACACCCTCAGTCCCGGTCTCCATGTATAGGTACACCCTCAGTCCCGGTCTCCATGTATAGGTACACCCTCAGTCCCGGTCTCCATGTATAGGTACACCCTCAGTCCCGGTCTCCATGTATAGGTACACCCTCAGTCCCGGTCTCCATGTATAGGTACACCCTCAGTCCCGGTCTCCATGTATAGGTACACCCTCAGTCCCGGTCTCCATGTATAGGTACACCCTCAGTCCCGGTCTCCATGTATAGGTACACCCTCAGTCCCGGTCTCCATGTATAGGTACACCCTCAGTCCCGGTCTCCATGTATAGGTACACCCTCAGTCCCGGTCTCCATGTATAGGTACACCCTCAGTCCCGGTCTCCATGTATAGGTACACCCTCAGTCCCGGTCTCCATGTATAGGTACACCCTCAGTCCCGGTCTCCATGTATAGGTACACCCTCAGTCCCGGTCTCCATGTATAGGTACACCCTCAGTCCCGGTCTCCATGTATAGGTACACCCTCAGTCCCGGTCTCCATGTATAGGTACACCCTCAGTCCCGGTCTCCATGTATAGGTACACCCTCAGTCCCGGTCTCCATGTATAGGTACACCCTCAGTCCCGGTCTCCATGTATAGGTACACCCTCAGTCCCGGTCTCCATGTATAGGTACACCCTCAGTCCCGGTCTCCATGTATAGGTACACCCTCAGTCCCGGTCTCCATGTATAGGTACACCCTCAGTCCCGGTCTCCATGTATAGGTACACCCTCAGTCCCGGTCTCCATGTATAGGTACACCCTCAGTCCCGGTCTCCATGTATAGGTACACCCTCAGTCCCGGTCTCCATGTATAGGTACACCCTCAGGCCCGGTCTCCATGTATAGGTACACCCTCAGGCCCGGTCTCCATGTATAGGTACACCCTCAGTCCCGGTCTCCATGTATAGGTACACCCTCAGTCCCGGTCTCCATGTATAGGTACACCCTCAGTCCCGGTCTCCATGTATAGGTACACCCTCAGGCCCGGTCTCCATGTATAGGTACACCCTCAGTCCCGGTCTCCATGTATAGGTACACCCTCAGGCCCGGTCTCCATGTATAGGTACACCCTCAGTCCCGGTCTCCATGTATAGGTACACCCTCAGTCCCGGTCTCCATGTATAGGTACACCCTCAGTCCCGGTCTCCATGTATAGGTACACCCTCAGTCCCGGTCTCCATGTATAGGTACACCCTCAGGCCCGGTCTCCATGTATAGGTACACCCTCAGGCCCGGTCTCCATGTATAGGTACACCCTCAGTCCCGGTCTCCATGTATAGGTACACCCTCAGTCCCGGTCTCCATGTATAGGTACACCCTCAGTCCCGGTCTCCATGTATAGGTACACCCTCAGGCCCGGTCTCCATGTATAGGTACACCCTCAGGCCCGGTCTCCATGTATAGGTACACCCTCAGTCCCGGTCTCCATGTATAGGTACACCCTCAGTCCCGGTCTCCATGTATAGGTACACCCTCAGTCCCGGTCTCCATGTATAGGTACACCCTCAGGCCCGGTCTCCATGTATAGGTACACCCTCAGTCCCGGTCTCCATGTATAGGTACACCCTCAGGCCCGGTCTCCATGTATAGGTACACCCTCAGTCCCGGTCTCCATGTATAGGTACACCCTCAGTCCCGGTCTCCATGTATAGGTACACCCTCAGTCCCGGTCTCCATGTATAGGTACACCCTCAGTCCCGGTCTCCATGTATAGGTACACCCTCAGTCCCGGTCTCCATGTATAGGTACACCCTCAGTCCCGGTCTCCATGTATAGGTACACCCTCAGTCCCGGTCTCCATGTATAGGTACACCCTCAGTCCCGGTCTCCATGTATAGGTACACCCTCAGTCCCGGTCTCCATGTATAGGTACACCCTCAGTCCCGGTCTCCATGTATAGGTACACCCTCAGTCCCGGTCTCCATGTATAGGTACACCCTCAGTCCCGGTCTCCATGTATAGGTACACCCTCAGTCCCGGTCTCCATGTATAGGTACAGTGGACACGTCCTCCCAGCCCAATGCAAGACCTTTCACCTTGCTTTCTCATATTCTCTCTTCACAACCTCTGTCAATCAACCTCCATTTTAAGACTGTTTAGGATCCAATGTTGTCAGATTTGTGTAGCTGTAGCAATTCCACAAAGAACATGTCAGATTTGTGTAGCTGTAGCAATTCCACAAAGAACATGTTGTCTTGTTTGTGTAACTGTAGCAATTCCACAAAGAACATGTCTTGTTTGTGTAACTGTAGCAATTCCACAAAGAACATGTTGTCTTGTTTGTGTAGCTGTAGCAATTCCACAAAGAACATGTTGTCTTGTTTGTGTAGCTGTAGCAATTCCACAAAGAACATGTTGTCTTGTTTGTGTAGCTGTAGCAATTCCACAAAGAACATGTTGTCTTGTTTGTGCAACTGTAGCAATTCCACAAAGAACATGTTGTCTTGTTTGTGTAACTGTAGCAATTCCACAAAGAACATGTCAGATTTGTGTAGCTGTAGCAATTCCACAAAGAACATGTCTTGTTTGTGTAGCTGTAGCAATTCCTAAAGAACATGTCTTGTTTGTGTAACTGTAGCAATTCCACAAAGAACATGTCAGATTTGTGTAGCTGTAGCAATTCCACAAAGAACATGTTGTCTTGTTTGTGTAGCTGTAGCAATTCCACAAAGAACATGTTGTCAGATTTGTGTAGCTGTAGCAATTCCACAAAGAACATGTCTTGTTTGTGTAGCTGTAGCAATTCCACAAAGAACATGTTGTCTTGTTTACTCTTTTCTCCTTCTGCGTTCATGGGGTGAAACTCCCATGTACACTGCTCTTTTTTGCACTAGTAGGTTTTTATGTGCATGACAGTTTTTACCCTGCCATTAAGGCAGCCATACACCGCTTTTGGGGGATCTTGTTTGCTTGAATATCTCACCTGGTATCACCTCCTCTTCACTCTCGTCGGCAAACTCGTCTTTGCAAGGTGCGTCCTGCAGACGTAGGTTAGCTTCCAGAGTGACGTCAGGTCCCACCTTCACCTGTCAACGACAACAAATGGAATAACATTACAGTCCCTTGTAAGACCCCCCCCCCCCCCCCCCCCCCATTTAAGACTTCCACCTTTGACCCTGTTTTCTTAGACTTTCTATTCATAACCACGATTGACAAAAGGGTCTTTCCTTGCAAAATTGTATGGGCATAGATAAAAAATGTCCACCAAAATACCCGTGTGACTTGGAATAATAGGCCGTGAAAAGTAGGATATGCGCCGAAATGGCTGCGATCTGCTGGCCGATGTGAATGCGTGATGTATTGTGTAAAACAAATTCCCTCTCACACGGCATAAATAGATCCCTGCGCCTTGAGTCCGAGTCTGGAGATACGCGCGCGATATAAGACTTCATATAACTATAACCTCTGTAACTTGGCCTCCATTGTAAGACCTCATTTTGTCAGATTTGTGGAGGTCTTAAATGTTTTAACATAGACGGGGAATCGAGACGAGGGTGTGGCGTATGTATGTGTGTGTGTATGTGTAGAGCGATTCAGAGAAAACTAATGGACCGATCTTCATGAACCTTCACATGAAAGTTCCTGGGTATGATAAATGTTTTTGATGACGTCATATCCGGCTTTTTGTGAAAGTTGAGGCGGCACTGTCACGCCTTCATTTGTTAAGCAAATTGGTTGAAATTTTGGTCAAGTAATCTTCGACGAAGCCCGGACTTTGGTATTGCGTTTCAGATTTGAGGCTTAAAAATCAATTAATGAGTTTGTTCATTAAAGTTGTCAGTAAAATCAATTTTTCGCAAACAGATTTAAAATTGATTGCATTGTACTCCTCATCTTCTCCTTAATTCAAAAATATATACATATGTCATGTTTACTCTAAAAATGTGCTCAAAATGAAAGAAAATAGGTTCAGCAAGTACTGACCCGTCACGGTCTTTGGTATGGTTAGCCGAGACTATCTGAATGTAGTCTCGGCGATGATTGGTTTGTGGTGTTGATCTTGACTAAATGTTTTTATATCGCTTCACGCGACTTGTTTTTTACTATATTCAATAACATATTTCAACAATTAAGCAAAATGAAGGTGTCCATTAATCCACACACAGATAGACTGCCAACGTTCCAACGTTCAGAATCAGAAAATAAGACCGTCGCCATATAACCTTGAACGGTTGAAAACGACGTTAAACACCAAATAAAGAAAGAAAGCAAATAAGAATGGTAGGTTATTGGAACGTTTGATTTATAACCACCAAAAAAGTTACATTTACAGTACGTCGACAAAGTTATCTTTAAAGCAGACACACAGACCAAAACTTGTGGTACAGATAATGAACTTATCTCAAGATTTTCTTGCAAGTTCTTTTGCCTTCCATGGATGACTTCCCTTTTCTTGCAGGGTGCCAGTGATTTTCCTTGTATATGTCAAGATGAACGCTCAGAAGAAATTCAAAATTAGTTCAAACACCCAAAATAGCCTGTCAAACTCACATCCCAGCCAAGAATTGAGCGTGGTTGAACGGTGGTTTTGGCGTAGACTGTGACGTTGCCGCATATGATGGAATTTCTCAGCTCACAGCCGTCCTCTATCGTCACGTTGTCCCACACGTAGCAGCCTTCCATCGTCACTTTGGCACCTAAAACAAGCAGATATAATACAATATCGGTACGGTGGAACCCAGTCTCTTGAGGTGTGCACAGACCAAGGAAGGTGGTCTGGCTCCTCCTGTCCAGCGTGTTGATTTGGTTTTCCTGTGGGCTGTAGTTGTTGTTCCTGGTCTTTCAGTCAGTAGGGAGTTCCACTGTAATGTCCTTTTAGATTCAATGGAACTCACCTTGTAAGGCCTCCACAAATCTGAGAAAATCAGGTCTCAAAAAGGAGAGAGTCTAAATATAGGGGTTACTTTACACAGATTTTTTTATTACAAAAAAACAAAACAAAAAAAATTAATTTTGTGGATTTTTTTATTTTTTTTTATTTTTACAGATTATTAACACAAATTCTGAGAAAACAGTGTCAGGGTACGGGTCTTAAAACTGAGGTAAATGTTGTCTTAAGTCGTCTGGGCCGAGGTGCAGGAGAAGGTTACCACCCAAACGGGAGCCACCAGCAGTGTTGGATTGGTCGAAATTGAGACGTGGTGTGATTACAACGAATCAGAACCCGCGGTTTGTTCTCTCCCGTTTGGGTGGCACCCACTGTTGGTTCATGAACCTCAGCCCAGGGCTCCAAGCTCTGGGGAACCGCTGCCCAACTGCAGACCGCAGACTTCATGGCACCCACTGTTGGTTCATGAACCTCAGCCCAGGGCTCCAAGCTCTGGGGAACCGCTGCCCAACTGCAGACCGCAGACTTCATGGCACCCACTGTTGGTTCATGAACCTTAGCCCAGGGCTCCAAGCTCTGGGGAACCGCTGCCCAACTGCAGACCGCAGACTTCATGGCACCCACTGTTGGTTCATGAACCTCAGCCCAGGGCTCCAAGCTCTGGGGAACCGCTGCCCAACTGCAGACCGCAGACTTCATGGCAGTCACCGACCTAAGGATATAACGGCCATGAACATCAAACGCAGAAGATGACAAGACATACCTATTCTGCAGTTGTGTCCGATGACACTGTCAGAGATTTCAGTCTGGCCCTGAATTGTCGTTCCCTTGCCGATCACAACGTTCTGCTTCAGGTTCACACCACTGCAATGAAATAAAAAATATTCGTACATTTCTTTTCATTTCAGAGGCTTACCAAACTGTGTGCAAAGAATAATGAAATAAAACTATCTGTACATTCAGTTCAATTTCAGAGATTTGCCAAACTGTAAGTAAAGAATAATGTAAAGCAGAAGCCAGTGCAAAAGCAATACATCTTTCAAATAGTGAAACCAATGCATGAACTTTCACTTCTCCGGTTGTTTCGAGAAGACATTTTCTACTGCAGATAAAATCACAGAGACAAATTTCATCTTATCTGCAGTAGAAAACGACTCCTAAGGTCAACACCAGGTTGTGCATGTGTCGGTATTGTACATAAACTGCAGTTCAACTCAGTTACCTGGCAATGGTGACATCAGCGCTCTGGTAGATGTTTGGTCTGCGACAAGAGATTGTTTCCGTGCGATGGCCGATCTTGAGACACGGGTTGATGGGCTGAGTCCGGCATCTGATGATGTCCTGACTGCAAGAACAATCATCTTTTTAAAAGGTGTACAAATCCTGCATCTGATATCCTTTCTTTATTTGGTGTTTAACGTCGTTTTCAACCACGAAGGTCATATCGCGACGGGGAAAGGGGGGGAGATGGGATAGAGCCACTTGTTAATTGTTTCTTGTTCACAAAAGCACTAATCAAAAAATTGCTCCAGGGGCTTGCAACGTAGTACAATATATGACCTTACTGGGAGAATGCAAGTTTCCAGTACAAAGGACTTGACATTTCTTACATACTGCTTGACTAAAATCTTTACAAACATTGACTATATTCTATACAAGAAACACTTAACAAGGGTAAAAGGAGAAACAGAATCCGTTAGTCGCCTCTTACGACATGCTGGGGAGCATCGGGTAAATTCTTCCCCCTAACCCGCGGGGGAATCTGATATCCTGACAGCAAGAAAATATAATCGTTTTAACAGTTGTAAAAATCCCAAAACATATAGACTGCTTACGTTCCAACGTTCCACAATTCCCAATCAAAACACAAAAATGGTCAGCTATTGAACATCCTATTTATGACAAAACGAAACGTTTCAATCACGATACTTCCACCCAAAAACCTTTAATAGTGGATTTTTGATTACGACTTTCAATTCCTTTTGTACACTTTTATTTTTAAGGCCATTGATTCGAAGTACCGTGATTGAAACATTTTGTTTTGTCATGAATTGAACAGTTAACGTTCCAATATCTTATCATTCTTGTTTTTTGTATTCTAAAGTTGTAAAATAAAACAGTGGAATCCCTTTATGCATATCTCAAGTAGATCTGTTTTCAATTCAATTTTGCAGCTTTTATCGCAAGCTTACTAAGAGATTTAGATGCATCTCAAAGTTTGTTTTCTAAATCACAGCAAAGCACAGCGAAGGAGAATCATTAGGCCCACTCCGCCTCACTGTCTCAGAACTGGCCAGGCTTTTACATGGGATAAGACCATCCTTCCACTTGGTCACATACCAAAAATCAACACCCTGACTGCTTGCTGTGGTGAGTTGGAATTTGTTTTACAAATTAATTCTTGAAAATAATAGCACTATACACAGAGGGCACCCAGGCTGTTCATTGTTTGTGTGTGTCCATGTGGAGGGCTAGTCTTATCCTATGTGTACACTACATTGGGGTGTGCACGTTAAAGATCCCACGATTGACAAAAGGGTCTTTCCTGGCAAAATTGTATAGGCATAGATAAAAATGTCCACCAAAATACCCGTGTGACTTGGAATAATAGGCCGTGAAAAGTAGGATATGCGCCAAAATGGCTGCGATCTGCTGGCCGATGTGAATGCGTGATGTACTGTGTGAAAAAATTCCATCTCACACGGCATAAATAAATCCCTGCGCCTTGAATATGTGCGCGATATAAATTGCATAAAATTAAAATAAAAATCAAAAATTAAAAAAAATTAAAAAATTAAAAAAATCCCTGCGCTTAGAACCGTACCCACGGAATACGCGCGATATAAGCCTCATATTTGTTTGTTTGTTTATTTGTTGCTTAACGTCCAGCCGACTACGCAGAGCCATATCAGGACGAGGAAGGGGGGGATGAAGGGGGCCACTTGTCAAGCGATTCCTGTTTACAAATGCACTAACCCATTACTTGTGTCCCAGCAGGCTTTAGTAAAACTAAATTAATACCTACTGGAAGATTACCAGTTTCCAGTATGTTAAAATAGGCTTAACCTATCTACTGCTGGACTTACATCAGAACACTAACAGATTAAACTATACATGAATCGCGAGACAAGCGCCAAGAGAAGAGATTTTTGGAAAAAATACAGGTGAATGAGCAAGAAGGCAGAAAAAAGAAAAGAATTCATGAAGAAAAAGAGAGCATGACAGGAAAGAGGAACCAAAAATCTACCTAACAGCAAACTAGAAAGCTCCTGCGGTTCCAAAAACAGGAGGGGCCTTTAATTTCATAACCGCAGTGCCCCACTGCGGGAAAGCCTCATATTGATTGATTGATTGATATGTAACAGCCCAGCCAGACCTGAGACAGACTAGATCTGTTTTCACGAGGCGGATTAGGCTTTAAGTCCATACAAAGTAAAAGTCCCGTTGCAGGACACACACACACACAACAAATCTTTACCTGATGATACCGTACATGTAAGGATTGGTGATGCGAGCACAGTACTTGTTCCTCAGAACGTTCACATGGATAGTGTTGCCAAGAATCTGCAAGACAAGCGATTCTCGTCAAAGAAATGCCTCTCTACTCAAAAAGACAAAGACAGTACAAATCCAGTTTTGAATTTCAACAATGTCTGGGGATATCATCTGGAAGAATTTGTGTGTAAAGTTTCATGACAATCTATCCAGTAGTTTTCTTGGAATCACTCTACACACATGTAAGACAAATACCACCACCCTCATCTCGATTCCCAGTCAATCTGAAAACATTTAGTCAACAATTGACTACATGTAACAAAATCAAAAATATAGAGCATGTCAAAGATATGCACCCACATACCGGACAAGGGAAGCAACTCATTCTAAGATGGGGGGCTCCACTGTACCGCTTTAATGATGAGGATGCCTTTGATGAATGTATAGGACACAGGGACACACAGTCTTTGTAGCCCTGCTACCCCCTTTTCTTCTTCTTCTTTGTTCATGGGCTTAGGCTCCCACGTTCACTCATGTTTTTAGCACGAGTGGATTTTTACGTGTAAGACCGTTTTTACCCCGCCATTTAGGCAGCATACGCCGATTTCGGAGGAAGCATGCTGGGTATTTTCGTGTTTCTATAACCCACCGAACTCTGACATGGATTACAGGATCTTTTCCGTGCGCACTTGGTCTTGTGCTTGCGTGTACACACGAAGGGGGTTAAGTCACCAGCAGGTCTGCACATAAGTTGACCTGGGACATCGGAAAAAACCCTCCACTTCCCACCAGGCAGCAGCGACCGGGATTCGAACTCACGACCTCCCAATTAGAAGGCCAATGTCTTACCGCCACGCCACTGCACCTGTCCACCCCCTTTTGAAGATATGATTTTCTAAGATTCTTGTGATTAGCCTTAAAATGGTGTTCCACTGTACCTCTTCATTGATGAGGATGCCTTTGATGAAGTCCTCGACGGAGCAGTAGTCAAAGTTGTCGGTGAAGAGATGGAGCACGGACGGGGAGCAGACGTACAGCTGACTGTCCAGCAGGTCCTGGTGCAGCAACACGTCTCCGTACGTCACAAACACCTCCTACAAAACAAAAGGAGTTCGCGAATTGAGAAATGACAACATTTAGTCAATCTGTGCAAAGTTTCATGAAGTAGTTTTCTAGGAATCACGCTTCACATATGCACACACTCACACACACACACACACAACCACCTTCATCTCGATTCCCAGATAATCTGAAAACATTTAGTTAGGAACGAGAGCGTCCAAAGTTCAAACACTCGTGTGTAGATAATGTAGCAAGCTGTGTAAAAAAACCAACATGTGGGTGGCGGTCAAGACTGATTTAGAAAAGGAACTCAAGGGACTGACCAAAAGCGGTCGTTTGTGACAGGTGGCCACAATGGACAGGTGGTCGCTATCAAGAGGTGGTCGGCAGGACAGGTTCCACTGTACAGTACAGTGGAACCCCCCTTTTAAGACCCCCCAATTTAAGACTCCCTCCTTTTTAAGACCTTCTTTTCTCAGACTTTCAGTTCATAACCTCTGTAAAATTACCCCCATTTTAAGACTCCCTCCTTTTTAAGACCTGATTTTCTCAGATAATTGGAGGTCTTAAAAGGGGAGTTCCACTGTAGTACCTGCGATGAAAAGACACTCATGGGATTAGCCAAGGGATTAGCCAAGAGTGTCCCTACATTGCAGGTGGCCTGTCATGACAGGTATATTTTGGTAGAGATAATAAAAAAAGGGACACCAGCAGGTATCCTTTTAAAAGAGGTGTCCTCTTATCTGAGGGGCCACCCATTACAGGTACCACTGAACATACATGTCCCCATGCCAATAGTTCCACTGTATTCCAATGTAAAGACAGACCACTAGGCCACCCATTACAGGTACCACTCAACATAAATGTCCCCATGCCAATAGTTCCACTGTATGCCAATGTAAAGACAGACCACTAGGCCATTGCGCCGTACAAATTATATAAATTTCCACATGCCAGTGGTTCCAGTGTATGCCAATGTAAAGACTGCCCACTGGCACACAGACACAGGTCAACTTTATGTGCAGACTCAGAGACGGTATCCATGTTCTGACCCTAAGTCACCACTGACCTCGGTCATTCTGCCATAAGTTCCGGTGGTTGATTACACCCAAACTCGCATACACATGGGTAGCAAGACTCTGTTGCTGCTAGCTATTCACTTGGAGGAAGCGACCTGAATTTGTACGCCAATGTAAAGACTGACCACTGGCACTTTGACCCTGGTGTCCAGCGACTGTGTCTGGTAGTAGCAGATTCTCTGAGTCGTTGGGTCCACGGCCAGAAAGACGTTGTCCTCTACGCATCGCATTCTGTCCAGCGGGGACGTCTTCATGTACGTCGCTGTCATCACGCACGACTTGATCTTGTCTCGCCCTTCCCTGCAACAATGAAACACTGTATGAACAATGTATGAACAACACTGTATGAAACACTGTATGAACAATGTTAACAGATTATGCCACGGTGGAACCCCCCTTTTAAGACACCCCACTTTAAGACTCCCTCCTTCAGGCATGGGAATTGAAAAAAGTAAAAAAGGCTGAACATTTGTAAATAACATCAGTCGACGGCGCGAAGCGCCTAGACTTACTAGGGGGGTCCGTGGGCATGCCCCCCCCCCCCCCCACCCCGGAATTTGTTTTCTCCAAAGAACCCAAATTGTGCAATTTGGTGTCATCTGAGCTCCAAGTTTGCCATTAAATTCAGTTTTCAGAACCATTTTTGCCTCCCCCGTTTATTTTTTCGGCAGACACTTTTGCTTTTTCGGCGGAACAAACAAAAATTTCGGCGGAAATTTGCCTTTCGGCGGACAATTCCCATGCCTGCTCCTTTTCAAGACCCTGTTTTCACAGATTTTCTGTTCATAACCTCTGTAAATTTACCCCA
This sequence comes from Littorina saxatilis, assembly GCF_037325665.1. Lineage (NCBI taxonomy): Eukaryota > Metazoa > Mollusca > Gastropoda > Littorinimorpha > Littorinidae > Littorina > Littorina saxatilis. The sequence continues at coordinate 2,862,206 of NC_090250.1, read as the reverse complement.
TTTTAAGACTCCGTCCTTTTTAAGACCTGATTTTCTTTCATTTTTTAAAGTCGTAAAACTAAAAGGGGGGTTCCACTGTATGAAACGCTGTACGGACAATGTCAACAGATTATGCTACCCAAAAAACCCATAACCATTGATATGTTTGGTATCTTTAATCAAGCTATAACAGTAACATAGACATACAATACATGCAAAAGCACACACACAGTGACACACACCAGGGGTCGACACTAACTTATTTGGCCTGGGGCCACACTGGCCCCAGAGATGGAAATTGCTGGGGCCCACTCTCAGTATTCACGTGCGGCAATGCATTGTCTGTTTTTCTTCATCGTACACATTCTTTCAACCATTTGACATTGAAATTACGACAGCGCTTCGCGCTTTTGGCTGCATCGGTCTCCTTTTTTCGTTTCTCTCCACCCTGTTCTTCATCTTCATTTCCATGGTTTTTTTACACCAGGGATATGTTGCCACATTTTGCGTTTGGCATTTGAAGGCGATACTTATCTCTCACGCTAGAGAGCGCAATCTGGGAGTTATTTCCCTTGCGGCATTGTCCTTCGACGATTTCAATGTTTGTTTTTCTTGACTGCGGCATTGATCGTAACGCAAATTTCAGTGACGACTTTGACTGGCGATTTTTAGTGATTGGCTCTGGCATTAGAAGTTTCGGTTTGTCATTGTTGGAATTTATCCTGGGGCGGAGTGGGCCCCAAGCTTCGGCAATGTTTGGGGCGGAACACAAAACTCTGGGGCATTCCGCCCCCCGCCCCCGCTAGTGTCGAACCCTGCACACACACACACATTAACACACAGAAATAATAAACACCCTGCTTTGACAACAAAAATCAATCAATGATTATAAACTGTTAATTAAATATCTCAGGAGGGTAGAAAACTCTGTCCATTAACCAACAAGATAGCTCTCTTGCAAAGCAAGTTCGTACAACTTTCTTCTTCTGCGTTTACGGGCTGAAACTGTCACGTACACTCCTGTTGTTTGCACAAGTGTTTTTTTTTTTAATGCGTATGACCGTTTTTATCCAATCACTTAGACAGCCGTACGCTGATTTCGGAGGATGCATGCTTGGTATTTTCATAACCCACCAAACTCTGACATGGATTACAGGATCTTTTATGTGCGTACTTAGTCTTGTGCTTGCGTGTACACACAAAGGGAGTTTAAGGCACTATCAGGTCTGCACATAAGTTGAGCCGCGAGATCGGAAAAATCTCCACCCTTAACCCATACATTGGTCGGGATTTGAACACTCAATCTTCCGAATAGGAGGCCAACATCTTATCAACTAGGCCACTGCGTCCGTCATACAACTTTCCCTTTGCTTACTTATGGTCCTTCATCAGTGCTTTTAAGTTGACGCTGGAAATGGTGTCACAGCTCAATAAGAAGAAGTCGCTGCGGATCATGGAGCGAGAGTCGACCTCACGAAGAACATCACCGACCGAGCGGCACCCTTCAGACAGGATGGTCTTCACCGACATTGAAGACTTGCCGTCACCCCATTTTGAATCTCTGCAAACAAAACTGAACTGGTAGATCCTTTAAACAATGTCCTTTTATATCAGTGATTTGTTTGAATAAAATTACTGCAGGTAATTGAAACCTGGCAATCTTTGGATGAAGCAAACAAACCAAGCAATGGTCTGTTCTTTTCATTATTAATATTACATGTATTTGCAATTGTCTGTATAATTCAAAGGCGAATAGGTCAAAATGCTTGTGAAGGTTTAGTATTGTATGTTATTAATAATAATTTCAAAATATTAACCATTTAATTAAATAATCCACTACATTCTCATGGCATCATACTCTTCATTGGCTGAAACTCGGTTTTTTTACCTGTATGACCGTTTCTACCCCGCCATTCAGGCAGCTATACGCAGCTTTTTGGGGATGCATGCTTGGTATTTTCCTGTTTCTATAACCCACCCAACTCTGATATGGATTACTGGATCTTTTCCATGGGCACTAAGTAGTCTTGTGCTTGCGTTTACACACAAAGGGGATAAGGTATTAGCACAGGTCTGCACATAAGTTAACCTGGGAGTTCAGAAAAATCTCCACCCGTAACACACCAGACGCGGCTGGTATTCGCATCCACGACCTTGTGCTTGGGAGGCAGGCGTCTTTTCCATTGCGCCCATCTGTATAGCATCACAGGGTTTCATTTACTAGTGCGCCTTGCCATTGGCGCATAACATCTCAAAATGTCCCATTGGAATTCCCTTCAGTGCGTCAAAGGGCGCACTGAGATTACGTACCACTGCGCCACCCCATGCACACTTTTCACGGGAGTACAGTGTTCGGAAAGACCTGAGCAAAAACACTCACACTAACACTAACCTGATACACAGGCACATTCGCATATTGCATGGACTGGGTGGCCGAGTGGTAACGCACTTGCGCTCGGAAGCGAGAGGTTGCGAGTTCGACCCTGGGTCAGGGCGTTAGCAATTTTCTCCCCCCTTTCCTAACCTAGGTGGTGGGTTCAAGTGCTAGTCTTTCGGATGAGATGAAAAACCGAGGTCCCTTCGTGTACACTACATTGGGGTGTGCACGTTAAAGATCCCACGATTGACAAAAGGGTCTTTCCTGGCAAAATTTTATAGGCATAGATAAAAAAATGTCCACCAAAATACCCGTGTGACTTGGAATAATAGGCCGTGAAAAGTAGGATATGCGCCGAAATGGCTGCGATCTGCTAGCCGATGTGAATGCGTGATGTATTGTGTAAAAAAAATTCCATCTCACACGGCATAAATAAATCCCTGCGCCTTGAATATGTGTGTGATATAAATTGCACCAAAAAAAATATAAAAAAATACCTGCGCTTAGAACTGTACCCACGGAATACGCGCGATATAAGCCTCATATTGATTGATTGATTGATAACATCATATGGCACCAAATACAACTATATTTTGCATTTTCGGACCGCCTTGCCTGCCTTGCGCTTCTTGCCTTCGACTATGTCCCATCAGAATTTGGTTGAGGGGGACAAGTGTCCCTTTGTCTTTTTCTTCCAGGCCAAACCCTGCATCATAATACAAGGTACCTGAGATGGGCACGGATCTGGTCGGCATGGTGACAGCAGAACACAAGCGTCTCCTGAACGCCCTCAGACGCCAGGTAGTCCAAGGTGTAGTCAAGCATGGGGACATTCACCAGGGGCAACAGGGCCTGCACAAAGAGGAAGACAGTCAATGAATAAATCAATTGAAAAAGCAGGCTCATGCAAATAAACAAATCTGTTCTGTGACAAGTGATAGCTACAGAATTGTTTCCACAATGCAACATAAGACTAAGAGTAAAAGACTCTTCTTCTTCTTCTTCTTCTTTTCGATCGCCGATCACACTTGGAGTCCAGATCTTGAGATATAATTAGTGGTCCTCTGCAGCGCAGCCACTGGCCCGTACAGCTTGTTGTGCAGGGACTCCGGCATTGGCCAGATTTCCTCTCTCAGCACCTGGTGGTTCCTGCAGTCTCGTAGGATGTAAAAGACTCTTCATAACTGTTTGTATTCCCATCTACTGATTCATATTTCTTATAATTAAAATCAAATGCAAAACTCATCTCACTCACCACAAGCTAGGTCTACTAACTCACCAGTTTTATCAACTGATGTTACATTTTGAAGTCACGTCTGCCTGTGTGTGTGTGTGTGTGTGCGCATGTGCAAAGACAATGTTTTCATTTTGAAACAGCTGCATGACCATTATCATGTTGTTACAAAGTAAGAGAACCTGTGTGTGTGTGTGTGTGTGTGTGTGTGTGTGTGTGTGTGTGTGTGTGTGTGTGTGTGTGTGTGTATGTGTGTGCAAAGACAATGTTTTCATTTTGAAACAGCTTCATGACCATTATCATGTTGTTAAAAAGTAAGCGAACCACATTGCATCAGACACGCATTGACCAAATTTGGGTGAGTTGATGACATGAAAAGGACCTTTGATCAGTGTATACTCACCCGTGGCTTTTTGTCAGTAGCTGGTGCAAAACGGACATTGAAGCTGTCCGCAATGACAACAGCTTGCAATATTTCTTCTTGTTTGAGATCATCGTTCTTGCTTTTCCCTTTCGGTGCCATTTTGGAGCTTTGAGGTTTAGTCCATTCCCCATGTATGGGATTTCAGAGCAGGAATGAATCACTGAACACGTTTTTAAAGCAATTTTACAGTGACATTTTTAGAACTGAGTTTAGTGATGACTGTACGTTTTCTTCTCAACTATCAGATATTTTACAAATGGGAAAACTGATCGTTGAATTAACCAGCAGTTGCTTTGTAGAAATCCTTCTACCCCCTTCCAAATCATGGTAGATCCCACCAAGGGAATCAACTCTGAGAATACTTCCTGCCACCACAGAAATACTTTCTCCTGTCTACCAAAGGAAAGTGGGAACACAAGGTATGGCTAAAATTATTCTTTTAACGCGTGTTGTTCGTGTTTCATTGTCACGTTCTTTAAATAATCTTTTGCTCGGATGCTTTCTTCTCTCAGCTATTGATCTTGTTGCTGTGGAAACATCTTCCAAGCAACGCGGATCGATAACTAGGGAAGAAGAAGGCAAGAGGGGTGGGGCACTGCAAACTTGTGAACATTCGATTTCTATCAGTTTATGAAATATTTTCGAAAATCTTCCAAGGATCTACCTTTTCTGCGAATAAATCAGTTCGATCTAGCAATTAGCATGAGCTCAAACAACGTACAACAAGGCATAAACTTGCCTACATCAGTACATGAACATTGTGTGTTCACTGTACTACTACTACTGAGCACTACTACTCACGTACTCGCTGTTGGTGTGTGTGTCGCTGTGTGTGTGTCAGTGTGTACACGTGTAAGGGGGTAATTTTGTGTGTGTGTGTATGTGTGTGTGTGTATGTGTGAGTTCATGCGTGTTAAATAAAAAAACGCTCGCGCTGGACCCGAGTACTCTTCAGACTGGCTCGCTCAATAAATATAAATGTTTGGAATGTCTGTGGTGTGAATGTTGGTTTCTGACCAGAAATGCAGATCTATCTCTGGCCGATTCATAGATTCAACCTACAAACTGCGACCTCATCTGTGATCAGATATGTTTCGACAAGCATTAAACGGATGAAATTAACCACATGCAGTTTATTCTTCAGAAAAATGCACACAAAAAATGGGTTGGGTTCGGTGATTTGTACATAAACGTCTTCCTCGCGATAGATTCGCTTATTATTTTGTCTTATGAAGCCGTCATCAACACGAACACAATGATTGCAGAAGCAAACTCTGTACCTACACGACCGAGACACAAGACTGATTATTTCACAGCTGCAATGAGAATAGAGAACAAAGACGTTTTGGGTAAGCTTACTCACGTCAGGTCTTCACTGACAAGCTAGGAACAGATGGAAAATTCCGAACAAAAGTAAATGACGTCAAAGTCTCTTTCGCTTTGCGTGTAACTTTGTCATGACGTATTTTTGTGTGACGCGTTCGGCTGTTCTATCAGGTCAATGGCTGCGTGTTGCCCCGCCGGTGTGAACTCCTCCTACGGCCAAGTCGTTTTTGTGGTTTATTTCGCATTTAGGTCCCAGGTAACATTATGAAGTTTTAATACGATCAATTGGACCTATTATCAAGTTAGTGTATCAACTTTTGAACGAACTGCGCCCAGTAGTTTCCCAGCAATAAGCTGTTAAGTGGAGAAAGACAGACAGACACACAATTAAAGTCTGCTGAGCCCTAGTACTAGCGTACTCGGGGATAAACCCTATTGGCATTCCAAGCTCTCGCAAACTTAGCAAAGCTGCACATGGGTGCAACTCTTCCGTCTAGGACGGAATTTCCGTTTTTCTCAGGAGGCTGCAGACGGAAAATCCGTTTTTTGAAAATTCTGGAGCAAGGCCATTGTGTATGGGTGGGTGCAATGATAAATTCATAAGCTTCAAGTAAAGAAGTTGTAATACAAGGGAGGTGACTGTAATTTCATTTGTTTGTCAAAACTTTTTGTTAGCATGGTGATTTTCCTTTAATTCAATAAACATTTTTTATGCTTTAAGCATGTTGTACTGCTATTTCGTGAGAGCTGCAAAGGCTGATGATCGTAATTCTCTTGACTTTCGAATCATAACAGAGCATGTATCGCGGATATCTTGCGAGAGCTGCTCAGATGCCGCAATGCAATTTCTGTCTCCCTGTCTTAATACCCCTCAACATTTTACCTTTTGACAGCAGGGTTTGTTTTCCTTTGTTCTCTAACTTCCCTGGTTCAGTTTACGCTAGCTCAATCCAGCCTTTTTTGAGTAAACGTATGTAGATTGTTATAATATACACATACATGTATGCAGGTACACGTAAATCTTTGAGAAGGAAACCAAATGTCACCTGACCTAAATTTAACAAAATCTGAGAAAACCACCAGGAAATGCTCCCAAGGTATTACCTGTGACCAGGAAAAACACTTACAGGAAATGCACTCACTTTGGATCACATAATTTGGTAACATATTATAACAATATATTCTGCCTTACCGAGTCACTCAGTTGTTCAGTTTGTGTTTTTAAGATGCTTACTTCCCTTTGTTCAGGGTTTCACAATTTTTTTTTACTAGTGCGCCTTGCGCCATTGGCGCATAACATCTCAAATTGTCCCATTGGAATTCCCTTCAGTGCGTCAAAGGGCGCACTGAGATTACGTACCACTGCGCCACCCCATGCACACTTTTCACGGGAGTACAGTGTTCGGAAAAACCTGAGCAAAAACGCACACACACACACACAAACTAACCTGATACACTGGCACATTCGCATATTATCATATATATGGCACCTTCTTCTGCGTTCTGCGTTCACTCGTGTTTTTTGCACGAGTGGATTTGTACGTGTATGACCGTTTTTACCCTGCCATTTAGGCAGCCATACTCCGCTTTCGGAGGAAGCATGCTGGGTATTTTTGTGTTTCTATAACCCACTGAACTCTGACATAGATTACAGGATCTTTTCCGTGCGCACTTGGTCTTGTGCTTGCGTATACACATAAAGGGGGATAAGGCACTAGCAGGTCTGCACATAAGTTGACTGGCGAGATCGGAAAAATCTCCACCCTTAACCCACCAGGCGGCAGTGGCCGGGATTCGAACCCACGACCTCCCGCTTGGGAGGCTGGCGTCTTCCCACTAGGCCACTGCGCCCGTCTAATATGGCACCAAATAGAACTATTTGGCATCTTTTGACAAAAGCATTTTCGGACCGCCTAGCCTGCTTTGCACTTATTGCCTTCGACTATGTCCCATCAGGATTTGGTTGAGGGGGACAGATGTCCCATTGTCTTTTTCTTCCAGGCTAAACCCTGCTTTGTTTCTTAGACTGTGTGTGGGGGGGGTGGGGGGGGCTGTGGAGAGCAGGAAGAGGTGATCACTGTTGTTCCCAGCCTCAGAGGACGAAAGTGCAGTTGGACTTGCCCGATTGAAAATACAATGTATACAATAAATACATGTATGTCACAATGTCCTGGCTTTGTCTGCTTGGTAGGAACACTGATGGTGAGAAGACATCTGATTATATGTCAAAACTATCCCACGGTTGACTGGCCAGGGGTCAGAACAATGTCTCAATTCTAAAACGTATGTGTCATTGTCAATGACTAAAGACTCTTGCTAAGGAAAAACACTGAATGATTGAGATCAAGGTCAAAGAGTGTCATTGTGGTTTACTGGTTATAGTGCAGTAGCCTTGATGTGGTAGGAGTTTATGGGTTCAAATCCCTTCAGAGCAGAAATAGCACTTTCTGGTCATTTTCATCACAGTACACTATTGGTTGAAAGAGGAAAATATGGTTTCAAATAAAAAAAGCCAACCCAAAAGGCGTAACTGTTTTTTTCCCAGTGATGTTAGCTAAGTTTGTGTTATTTTGTATACTGTTAAGTACTCTATTTTTTGCTTATTTGGGACTCTTACAATAATGTTTCCAGTGCAGTCAGGTCCGACTATTTTGACAGATTTCTACAAACAAAGGCTGATTCTCTCTGCATTCAGATGCACAACATTTTAAAACTGAAAAAGATTCAGCAAATAAAGTTGTTATTTTGCATGATGTTCAGCATCTTTTCTTCTATATTATGACATTACATCTCATTTGTCAAAGCAAGTCCAATTTTCAGGGTTTTTGTGTGTGCTGTTATAGAGTTTCAGTGTAATATGGTATTCATTCATGCATTTATTATGCTAGAAAGAGAAATGTCTAAATTAGTTGCGTGATTATTTATCAATTTATTGCAACTCTTTTCAGTGCAGTTATTGAGTGACTGTCAGTGTCAGCTCACTCCTACCCTTTTCCTGTTATCTGTTTTTCTGTGTGTGTGTGTGTGTGTGTGTGTGTGTGTGTGTGTGTGTGTGTGTGTGTGTGCATATGTGTGGATGTGTTTGTGTGTCTGTGTGTGTGTGTGTGTGTGTGTGTGTGTGTGTGTGTGTGTGTGTGTGTGTACATGTCTGTTTATGTACTGACAAGCTAAATAAGGAGGTCACACAGAAGAAAAGGTGTGAGTAGATATGTTTGTGTGTGTGTGCGTGTGTGTGTGTGTGTGTGTGTGTGCGCGCGCGCTTGGTGTGTGTGAGTGTGTACATGTCTGTTTTTGTGCTGACAAGCCAAGTAAGGTCACACAGAAGAAAAGGTGTGAGTGGATATGTTTGTGTGTGTGTGTGTGTGCGTGTGGCTTGTGTTTATGGTCAGGCCACCTGTTGCACTATATTGCCTGAAGAGAAAATTAGCCTGTCAAGGTGCAGGGATATCAAATTACACAGAAATAGTATTGATCTCATGCTTTTCTTTTCTGGGTTAGATGGTAAGATGAGCTGTTAGTGTTACTTCTTGGCGAAAATGCAATGAAAATTAGATCAATAATCAGAAGCAATCTACACAAAGGAGAAAAGTGTACACTCGCCCACACATTGCTACACTTACTGTAGTGTATATATTCATACATATACATTGTGTATATATACACATTTGATCATCATTTCCGGACATATTTCAAGTAAAATAGATACACCTTGTGGGCCAAAAAATATGGTACATGTACAGTGTAGCCCCCCCCCCCCCCCCCCCCCCCCCCCTCTCTTCCTCTCTCTCTCTCTCTCTCTCTCTCTCTCTCTCTCTCTCTCTCTCTCTCTCTCTCTCTCTCTCGCCCCCACCCCCTCTCTCTCCGCCCCCACCCCCTCTCTCTCCGCCCCCACCCCCTCTCTCCCTCTATCTATCTATCTCTCTTTCTATCTCTCCCTCCCTCTATCTCTCTCTCTCTCTCTTTCTCTCTCTCCGCTCCTCTCTCTTTAAGCTGCCATTAGAATAATGGGGGGCTTACTGGATTTGCTCTGTCTGTTTGTTTGTTTGTTTGAGGCCGGCGGGCGGTCAGTCGGTCACTGTTTGTCGGGTAAGACTTGTATCTCTGGGTCAATTAAGCTCAAATTTTGTGAAATTGTTGGGAATAGGCTTTGTTTTTTGTATGCAAAAAATTACATTCCTAACGGTAGTCAAACGGAAGATATTAGCTTTTAACGGACAAACCGAGCCAGGGGACGAAACCCACTGACGTGTGCAGGAATTCCCGCAGGTTACTTCCCTTCCCCTTTTTGGTTCACTGATCTATATTTTTAGATCAGTGTTTTGGTTTGGCAGCCGCCATGCTTTTGTTCAATTTCATTTTACGTGCTCCGATATTTGGATGCTTCGTTGGGCGGTAACAGTGGAGTTTGTTTTATTGGTGTGTGTGGTTCCGTGGTACGAACTCATTTGTCAAATAATGTTTTGGTCTTATGTTATTACAAGCATTTTGTTTCTCACTTCGACTCTATAATTATATTCTATAAGAATCAGACAGTGTAAAAGTATTACCATCAACATACTCAGTTTGCTGAAAAATAACTTTAATTTGAGTTATCTCCCTTCCTTAGGAACGTTTTAGAAGATAGTAGAGATTCAGGGCCAAAAACGTATATAAATATGTTATATTCGGATTAAAAACAAGCTCTTAAAATTAAAAAAGATAAAAATTATTATTAAAATTAAATTTCCGAAATCGATATAAAAACAATTTCATCTTATTCCTTGTCTGTCTGTCTCTGTTCTCTTAGCTTCCCCTCTCTGTCGGTGACAACTCTCTCTCTCTCTCTCTCTCTCTCTCTCTCTCTCCCTCTCTCTCTCCCTCTCTCTCTCTCTCTGAATATGGTTTGAAACAGTTTTGCGTGACTTCAGGTTGCGGCCGGTTTGGAATCCGGCCCGGGACGGACACGGGTCAACTGTTTGACTGTATCCATGTCCCATCCCCGTTTCACCTCAAGGCGGCGTATTGACCCGTTATGGTCAACCCTTGTTCTTTTTGTTCTCTCTCACTCTCTCTTTTCTTATTGCCAAAGGGAAGAACAAATGTACGTTCTCGGCTCTCTTACCCTTTAACACACAAAACTTTATCCTTGTCATATTTTTCTGAAGAAGTGTGCATGTGTGTGCCTCAGGGAAATGTGTGTTTTCCAGATGTTGTGAATTGAGAGGTAGACTAGAACCCAGACAGTACATGCCGGTAGGAAGTAAGGAAAACAGAAGCAGGTTAAGAAATAAGGTCAGCACTTGATGCAATCAGTGTCTGAGCCTTCCCAAATACAGTGGAACCTTCTTGCAAGACCTCTACTTCTGCAGCCTTGGACAAAATGCAAGACCTCTACTTCTGCAGCCTTGGACAAAATGCAAGACCTCTACTTCTGCAGCCTTGGACAAAATGCAAGACCTCTACTTCTGCAGCCTTGGACAAAATGCAAGACCTCTACTTCTGCAGCTTTGGACAAAATGCAAGACCTCTACTTCTGCAGCCTTGGACTAAATGCAAGACCTCTACTTCTGCAGCCTTGGACTAAATGCAAGACCTCTACTTCTGCAGCCTTGGACAAAATGCAAGACCTCATTAAACACACACACACACACGCACGCACGCACATACACACACACACACACACACACACACAAACACGCATGCAAACACACACACACACACACACACAAACACACATAAACACAATCTGAGAAGATCATGTTGGAGAAAGGGAAGAATCGTAAAAAGGGAGGTAATTTTACTGTTGGAAATATGTCTCCACCTCCCTGCCATGTGGAATGTAGGTGAGGGATGCGATGAGGAAGAAGCGGTGGGGGGGGGGGGGGGGGGGGGGAGCTTTCAAACAGAACGTTTGGTAGCACATGTTATTGTGTTTTCTGATGTATAGACTCAGTGTTAGTGGTGTACTCTCTGACCTCACCGCCCAGAGTAGCTGCCTCATTTTTCACAAGTTGGAGTGTTAACTAGATGGCCGGGATCGAGCTTGTTTCAATATTTGTTGTTGTTGTTGCTCAAACATGCATGTACCTACACACACGCACACACACACACACACACACACACACACACACACACACACACACACACACACACGCACATACACACACCCACACACACACGCACGCAAACACCCATGCAATTACACATACACCACTCTCTCTCTCTCTCTCTCTCTCTCTCTCTCTCTCTCTCTCTCTCTCTCTCTCTCTCTCTCTCTCTCTCTCTAACTGTCCGGCTTTTCTTCAAAATACAAGTCTGAAAAGCATGACCTCAATTCCCCGTACATGCATGTATGCGAACAGCGAGGCTATTTTCCCCCATTTCTTTTCTTGGGCCATGTGTGTTTAGCCTGGAGTTAAAAAGACGGAACATTGCCGTATTGACGGTATTGTCTAATTTGTGTGCTGAGTACACCAAACGAGTATGTGCCAATGGAAAAAAAGAACGAGAATGGAAGTTGACTTTGAAATTGACTTTGAACCGTTTTGTGTCGTGCTGTGTGCCTTTTCTGGGGCTGGTCTATGTTTTTGTGTCAGAATGTGTGTTTTCTGGGGCTCGTCTGTAATTTGCTTTACATTTTTGTTTACAGTGTCAAGATGTATGCATCTTGCTCTGGTTAATTTGTCTTGAAGCTGTATCTCCTTTATTAGCTTTTGCAATCTTTGGATCTAAGAACAGAAGATACAAGTTTAAAGTCAAGCTGACATTAAAATGTGTCTGCACAAAACACATTAGAATGAACCCAGACCTTTACTTTTCTTTCTTTCTTGTTTTTTAAAATGTTTTTTGCACGAGCGTGTGTGTGTGTCTTTGTGCGCGCGCGTGTGTGTGTGTGTGTGTGTGTGTGTGTGTGAGAGAGAGAGAGAGAGAGAGAGAGAGAGAGAGAGAGAGAGAGAGAGAGAGAGAGAGAGAGAGAGAGAGAGAGAGAGAGAGAGAGAGAGAGAGAGAGAGAGAGAGAGAGAGAGAGAGAGAGAGAGAACGTTCTGCTGGTTTTATAAGGAATGGTTGTGATGGTAAGGGTATATATATTGGTACATATTTATAATAATCTATATATATTATACTAGAGGAATACCAGGCTTCGCCGGGGTGAATCGCGAGACAGAGACAGACAGCGTGGTCAAATGTAACCGAGTGCCGAAACACCACAATCATATTTGAAGCCGAAGTCCACTCAAACGGGATTGAGAATAACTGTTATGGCTTCTGGAAGGAAGGCCTGATTATTCAGTCACACGCCAATGCCGCCAGACCACATCACAAACAGAACTCTACAAGCCACAGGTGTTGCCCACACACACACACAAACACACACACACACACAGAAGCCGTATATATGTATATATCTATATCTATAAATATATAGAGATAGGTGACAGTGTATTTTTCGCGTGGCTATAAATTGATTCGACCTTTTCACTTTGACAGTAAGAACAACTTCCGGGTGCAAGGGAAGCGTTCTGGACAGCGCAGTGACATTCTAAAAATAGTAACGTAGTAACGGGAATATGGATTGACGCCACACGAAGGAAGGGAGATAAACGCTGAAAACACTGGAGAAGATAAAGAGAAAAACCCAAATCGGTTCAGCGCTGCGCGCTGAGAGCACGTGTTGAAATATCTCATGTCGAGTCCCATCGCTGTCAACGACGCCAAATGTAACCGAGTGCCGAAACACCACAAGCATATATGTGAAGCCGAAGTCCACTCAAACGGGATTGAGAATAACTGTTATGGCTTCTGGAAGGAAGGCCTGAACATACATAGACACACACCAATGCCGCCAGACCACATCCACAGGTGTTGCCCACACACACACACAAACACACACACACACACACAGAGAAGCCGTATATATATATATGTATATCTATATCTATAAATATATAGAGATAGGTGACAGTGTATTTTTCGCGTGGCTATAAATTGATTCGACCTTTTCACTTTGACAGTAAGAACAACTTACGGGTGCAAGGGAAGCGTTCTGTACAGCGCAGTGACATTCTAAAAATAGTAACGTAGTCAGTAACTGGAATATGGATTCAAGCCACACGAAGGAAGGGAGATAAACGCAAAACACTGGAGAAGATAAGGAAGAGTTACTGGGAATGGTGAAATGAACAGAAAAACCAAAATCGGTTCAGCGCTGCGTGCTGAGAGCACGTGTTGAAATATCTCAGTCGATGAGGTTGTGTCCGGGGTGTAGCTGAATACGGTGTCCAAATTTGAAAAAGATCCACTGAGAACTTTGGCGTTGTGATGTGGTCTAGCGGCTTTGGTGTGTCGGTATGGGGGCCCGGGTAGCTCAGGTGGAACCAAAATCGGTTCAGCGCTGCGCGCTGAGAGCACGTGTTGAAATATCTCATCGATGAGGTTGTGTCCGGGGTCTCTCTGAATAAGCCCACCAAATTTGAAGCAGATCCATCGAGAACTTTGGCCGTGCATCGCGCACAGACACACAGACACACAGACACTAGTCGTATATATATATATATATATATATATATATAGAGAGAGAGAGAGAGAGAGAGAGAGAGAGAGAGAGTGAGAAAGAGAGAGATAGAGAGAGTCACACACACAGGCACACACACACACACACACACACACACACACACACACACACACACACAGACTCACACAGCCACAGACACAGCCCCACACACACACACACACACAGACAGACACGCACACACAGACAGACACACACGGCACACACACACACACACACACACACACACACATATATATATATATATATATTACACACACATACACACAGACACACAAACACACACACACACACACAAACCAGAACGGGTACGAGCGAAAGAAAAAGTGAGAAAGAGAGAGTCGTCATTAAGTAAGTAGTGGTATTGACACGTAGCGATAATGACACGTTGCGCTAAAAGATGTAGTTCTATCGACACGTAGTGATAATGAACAAATGATAGTGACTCGTACAACAATTATTTGTAGCACTAATCAACGTAGTCATAGCGGCACGTAGCACAAATGACACGTAGAACAAATGACACGTAGCACAAATGACACGTAGCGCTAGCGATACGCACCCGAGTTGACTCCCAAAGAGTCAGTGAATTTATTAAAAGCCAGCAGAGTTCTCCAACAGCAAGTTCTAGAGGCTAGCAGGGATGTCGGATCTTACCAACAGCCAAGAAAAACTGTACACTTATGTACTTTTGTGAACAAACATGTTTCAGTTTAGGTGCACGATAGTTTTCAAGAAAGAGCAAGCAGAGTGGGTTGAAACGACATTTTATTCAAAATACATGACATGAAAGAATTGACAGTATGCTGCGAGGACACGAACTCAAGCAGAGTGTAACCTCGCTTTAGCTCTGGCTATTTATCTTTTGTGAAGGAGAGACAAACCGTGGCTTTAAAAACTTGGTACATGTACTCAGGTTGAGATCACACTCTTTGAGTCGTGCAATTTAAACCCCACTTTCCAATTCCGTGTTACCCTTGGTTGATTTCACCAAGGTGTTTTATTGTTGGACTGGGAGAAAATCTAGGTTGAAGTTCCCACGCCAGCTGTGTTGTTTTCTGATACTTGCTCTCTGAACAATCTGAATCAGGTATACATGTTGGCTGGCGAGTAGAGTTCATTAGACACCAAACACCATAGGTGAAATAACAGGGATGGTGTCGGAGACACTCTGAGAAAACTGTGACGATTTATCGTTACTTTTGTGATTTGAAATCGGTAAAAAGAGTGAACTCGCTGGTTCAGATTGTTTTTGCTATTTGTGGCGCACACATTCAAGGTCGTTTTACACGAAGGTTTGGGAATATACATGTTCAAGAACAGATTAATAAAATAATGACAGCGTAGTCACATTTTAATATGGTTGTCCATGCGTTTGGGAGTAGAACTATTTCTTTGAATGCAGAAGAAGCTTTCAGACTGAGAAGTAATGCATCCAAGACATGTTTTTGGACACAGTTTACGGACGACACTGTGACTGGCTGACAGTTTTCTCAAAGCTGATGGCGATGCCAGGAAATCAGCATTGTAGACAAGCTGCATTTTGCATTGTGCTAATTTCAGGTTTCTCGAAGCCGATGCCAATATCATGAAATCAGCATTGTATACAGGTTTCGCACCGAACCAATTTCACGAGTTTGCGAGTTTTAACCGTGCTTAACCATGAAGTATAGCCTTGTCCATTTCAGGAATTTGGTCGTTTCAGGAATTAGTCACGGTATGTGTCAAAGGTATTTACATCCGTATAGGTAGAAGTTGAAGCCGGAATAATTTGAGATTGTTTGTACCCCAGTCTTGCAGATATTATCTGTTTGTGTGTCTGCATCCTGTTGTAGTCCCTGGAGTAATAACGAATACATTGGGAAGGAGGGGGGGGGAGAGGAGGAGGTGCATTGGATAGAAAAAAAGGAGAATAGAGGGAGGGGGGGGGGGGGCAAAAGAGAGTAACCTAAGACGGGTTGAAATTTGAATTATGCACAGTACACATCTCCTCGTTAACTGTTGAAAAACATGAACATGTCAAAATGTTGAAACTATTGGAAGTATGGGGTATGTAGGTACATGTATACATTGTCGTAATGGTTATGGGTATGGGTATATATATAGCTATTCTGATGGACACGTGGGGGAATTCGGAGGCTGTGATTGGATGGTCTCACACATCCCTTTTCCGATCATCAAAACATAATGCTACGGAAGTCGGCCATTTTTGCCAATATCCAAAAGCATATCATTTAGGAACCTACGCTAAGAAGATGGCGCGAGCTTGCATTCAAAGTTAGCTTAGGCAACGAAGGTTCGATGACGTCATCCAATAGTCACATCACAGAAATAAATGTACACAGGCTGAACGTAGCCCATTTTAGCTCGACTTATTAGACAGAGAGTCTTGAAGAGAATGATAATAACAAAGTTTTTAACAGAGTGCAGACCTCAATGATCGTGAGAACGCACAATTTATTGTTTTCTGATGGTTATATCCGGAAGTAGCTTTCGATAATGGGGCAGACAACTCCCGTAAACCCTTCAAGGCTTACTTCCCTTCTTTGTTGCCATTAGTTTCATGGCTGACGAACTTCGAAACAGCTGTTACTTTTCGTTTATGTAATATTTAGGGTTTTCCTTACGTGCAAAATAATGAAGTATGAAGAGCAGATGACAGAACAGCACCTGATATCTTACGTGTATGTCTTATAATTTGGTTTGCTGAACGTGCTTCGATAGCTGCTAGTGAACGTAAGTAACATCTGTTCGTCAGCCATGAAACTAACGACAACATGTCCGTGGGTTTTTCAATGTTCGGTTATTTCCGTGGCTTCATGCGGAAAGGGAACCGTCGTCTGCAATCAACGACATGGACCATTCTGGTATTTGTTGCTGACAAAAACATGATTTTAACACAGAATTTAATGTCAGAATAGCTGTATAAACGCTATTGTGTTTTCATCGTAGCAATAGGGTCCGATATTTAGACTCGAACAAGTAGCCTATTATGCGACTCGTCTTCGACTCGTCGGCATTATACTTGTCTCGTCTAAATATCGGGCCCTATTGCTACGCTAAAAACACAATAGCTGTTAATAACTTGTACGAAAGGATACTTGAAGAATGAATTACAGCCGAACCTGTCTGTAACGAACACCCCACAATGGTCTTGATAGACAGGTCGTTGGTTGTGGAAAGGTGCATTTTATAGGGAACAACTCGTGGGGGTTCCTATGGGTGATCATAAAGGACAGTCAGGTGGTCGTTATCAAGAGAGGGTCGCTAGGGCAGGTTCGACTATACAATGTCTACTTGGAAAGTGTTTTAGCGACGACACGAAAGATGTCAATATGTTGAATGGCGTTCGTGTCTTACCTGACTTAGGCCTACTTACGGGGGCAAGACAAACACCTATGAACTCCTTGTGTAATGAGACTTTAAGTTTAAAGGCACACTCCTTCCCTCGAGGAACGTCTTGTCCATCACAATCTGCCTTGGCGGTCACCTCTCGAAAGCGACTGCCTTCCCACAACGACCACTCCAAATAATCCCAGGCGAATTTTTTTCTAGTATGAAATTCACCTTTCTATTGTGACTACTTTTGGTCGATCCCTTGCATGGGTGCTCTCTCTCTCTCTCTCTCTCTCTCTCTCTCTCTCTCTCTCTCTCTCTCTCTCTCTCTCTCTCTCTCTCTCTCTCTCTCTCTCTCTCTCTCTCTCTTCCCCTACTCTCTCGTTTTTACAAAACACCCACAGATCTGTACAGTACCTGACATGAAATAAGAGCATTTTCCCCACTTTGAAACATACTCACAATTCCACAGCTAGTGCTCTTCCTGCGCATAGTTCGAATTTCCCTTTGAATTACTTTGACAGATTGAAATAAGTGTTCATTACAAAAATAATTCAGAAAAAAATCCTACTTTGTGAGAGGAAAAAAACTCAAGAGTGTAGAGTTTAGATGCAAACGAAGAATGCTCTTTTACCCTGTGACAACCTGTTCAGATCTCTGAAGTTGTCCAAGAACGCTTACACAGGTCGGAATTAAGGTACCTTTAATTCTAGGCTACCGTCAGTATCGCCCTGAAGTTGACTCTGAAATATATGGGGATCTATCTACCAGTCGTATAACTCCCAAACTGACCAGCAACGGGGGGGGGGGGGGGGGGGGGGATACAATACATGGCCAGTGGGTTTTAACGCCTACATGTGTGTCCCCCCCCAAGATACGCATCACGATCTTTACCTGTCCAATGTTGTGACACGTTGTCGCGGACGCTTTCAAAGCATCGATAAAAATGTTGCAGCATTTGTAACAGATGCTTATTCCAGCGTCGCGGACGACGCTGGTATCTGTGGTTGGGAAGAACGTGCCTGTGGAGAATTAGTCTCCAAGCCAAAGCGCGCTGACTCTCCAAGCCAAAACAATTTCAAAGCTGAAAAAAAATGTACAATTTACGCGAAACGATTAAACACAGCTTTCGGGTGGTTTTTTTAATCTAAGATGTACATAAATATACCACTCCGACCATAAGGAAAAGAAAAAAAGACACACACAAAAAAGACCGAGAGGAGCCGAGTCAATCCGAGACCAACCGAGAGGACGTGTTTCGCGCCGTTTCGACGTCGTTTGTTCAGATGCGGCCGGTTGGATCAGTTGCGGTCATACAGGGGCGCCTTGCACAAGAAAAGATCTTCAACAATCCCGATCATCATCATGGTACAATAATGTTTTGTGCGCCCCCATGTATGTGTTCTGTGCTAATAATGCACGGTTGTGAAATGTCCGTACACATTTTGTGGCACTATGTAATTGTTAGTGCATCCTCCTGCGGATGCTTCGTGCTAAAGATGCACTTGCATTAAAATATTGTACGCTCATGTCAGTAATATATTTTCAATTGTTTCTCTGTAAATTTCAAGTGTTTGTTTCCAATTACTTCAGTATCTCCCTGTTGCAATTCCAGGTGATTCATTATGCATGTGCCAATTTGAGGTGTTTAATTCTGATTCCTGTATTTACAGTGTAAAATTAAAACTATTGTTTTCAAACATTCCTATGACACCTGGTAATGGTTCTGTGGTTTTGTTTTTAATTTGTATTTTGTTTTTCTGCAATAAATATTTGAAATGGATCTGAGGCCGACTTACTACTTTTAGCACTCTTTTTCACCACATTGCCACGTACAGATATTGCAATATCAACTCTTCCTTTCTACCTGTTTCAAACAAGCTCTATTTTTTAATTAAAAAGTTTTTACTAAATGTCTTAACATAGAGGGGGGAATCGAGACGAGGGTCTTGGTGTATGTGCGTGTGTGTGTGTGTGTGTGTGTGTGTGTGTGTGTGTGTGTGTGTGTGTGTGTGTGTGTGTGTGTGTGTCTGTCTGTGTGTGTGTGTGTAGAACGATTCAGACTAAACTACTGGACCGATCTTTATGAAATTTGACATGAGACTTCCTGGGAATGATATTCCAGGACGGTTTTTTTTGGTTTTTTTTTTATAAACGTCTTTTATGACGTCATATCCGGCTTTTTTGTACAAGTTGAGGCTGCACTGTCACACCCTCATTTTTCAATCAAATTGATTGAAATTTTGGCCAAGCAATCTTCGACAAAGGCCGGACTTCCGTATTGCATTTCAGTTTGGTGGCTTAAAAATTAATTTATGACTTTGGTCATTAAAAATCTGAAAATTGTAAAAAAATAAATAAATTATAAAACGATCCAAATTTACGTTCATCTTATTCTTCATCCTTTTCTGATTCCAAAAACATATAAATATGTTATATTTGGATTAAAAACAAGCTCTGAAAATTAAAAATATAAAAATTATGATCAAAATTAAATTTCCGAAATCGTTTTAAAAACTATTTCATCTTATTCCTTGTCGGTTCCTGATTCCAAAAACATATAGATATGATATGTTTGGATTAAAAACACGCTCAGAAAGTTAAAACGAAGAGAGGTACAGTAAAGCGTGCTATGAAGCACAGCGCAACCGTTACCGCGCCAAACAGGCTCGTCACTTTCACTGCCTTTTGCACTAGCGGCGGACTACGTTCAGTTTCATTCTGTGAGTTCCACAGCTTGACTAAATGTAGTAATTTCGCCTTACGCGACTTGTTTTTTCTTGTGGCTGTTTGATCAATTCATAGCAAGCATTGACTGAAATAAACAATTTATATATCCAGCACAACATGCAATTCATTGACTTTTGACCCTAACCTTTTACCACTTCCCAAAATAAATCTTTGGTGGACATTGCATCGACGCTGTTCATTTTGAATGAACATTTTACTTGGAGAGATTTCCGACGGAAGAGTGGGCTGGAGGGTTCGTGGTGGTGGGGGTGGGGGGGGATGTGGGGGGGGGTGGTGAAAGGTGATAAAGCAGCTAAGAAACAAGCATATGTGTGTGTGTGTGCGTGCGTGTGTGTGTATATGTATGTGAGAGAGAGAGGTTGGAGTTGAGGAAATGTGTGTGTGTGTGTGTGTGTGTGTGTGTGTGTGTGTGTGTGTGTGTGTGTGTGTCAGAGAGAGACACAGAGACAGAGAGATGACACGGCATATTAAACCAATAAAGCATATAAAAATAATCACCACTTCAGCACATATTATTTTCTCTGTACATCAGAAATTGTGACTCGATCAAAGAGTCAAGATACCTTGGTTGCTTTGATGACAATGTAACTCAAAACGCGAAGTGTGTGTGACGTTATTCGGTCCTTTTGTCCTATATAGTGTCCGCTCGTAACTCGTTGTTCAACACTCTTAATCGAAGTGTCCCACTTTTGAACACCCGTTCTGTAACCATAGTAACAAGCTTTATTCCCCCCCTCTGCTTCTTTACCTCTGTAAACTTGTAGGGGTAGTTATTTTTCGATAATGACCCAGCAACCAAACAAATAACGACCCAGCAACAGCCTGAATCCTCGATAGTGCAATGGGTTGAGAAGTTGTTCTGCTTCGGTACTACTTTTTGCGACTGAAAAGTTCCGAACGCTCTAATGTACGAAGTATACATCTCTGGAGCAAACAATACAAACATACCGCATTTAAATTAACAACTACAGGCCTGAACACATGAATCTCCATATAAAATCCATGAGTTCGGTTGTTTTCTGAATCTAGATCTGCCGTGCTCAAACGTTCATCACAAGCAATTTCCCGCAAGGCAAGTAACTCATACTAGCGACAAGAGTAGTTCCCCTTCTTTTCACTCAGTTTCTTCGACAACAGACTGCAATCCGACGGTCAGTTTTCAACAATATTTCATTTAATAAACAGATCACACGCAACAAAATGGCACACATCTCATTAATTTAAACAACATAAAGCGGTTTCATACATTATTTTCCCCAGAAAACTGAACTTCATACAGTTTTTAACGTTGGAACACGGGTGCAAAAGTTCGTCTGCTAGTCCCATTTGACGAAAGAACATTATCCTAAGCGATACCAAAACATATACAGAACACACAATATCTGCCTTTGCCGCCACAGCAGAATAACAGCATATCTGTGTACTTGATTTTAGTCCAAAATAGGAAAACTGACAAAAAGTGTTAACAGAATGGAATGATTTGCACGGAACTATACAACCGCGCATTAATCAATCGCCTGCGCAGGTTGACTGGTTGAGTGAATAGGATTCGATCAAACTTTCGCAAAAAAACTCCTCTTTTCTTTGAATAACTGAAGAAAGGAGGAATAAAGAGGTTACACACCTCGTCTCAGTGATTATAAAAAAATAATGGTCTCAGTTCGCGGTCATGAAAAAGCTCGCTAAAGCTCGCATTTTTCATGATCCGCTAACTTCGACCATTATTTTTAATAATCACTGAGACTCGGCATGTAACCTCTACATACTATGAAAAGGTAGCACATGGTTAACACTAGATTTCAAATGAACACTAGTGTTTACCATATGCTACCTTTTGCTTCGACTATATCCCACTGTCTTCAAAACTGGTTACAGAGAGAGTGTTCAAAAGTGGAACACTTAAGTTTAGAGTGAAGCCTATAATCTGAACAGCACAGGGGGTGTTTTCAGCTGTCATTCGACCGCCATGTTTCAATGGCGTTTTAGCAGTAAAGTGTGTCAGTCATTACAGTAAAATATGTTTCATGATGACACACGTTGTCGATAAGTTCTATAACTCGTATAAAGCTGACAGTGTATGTGTCTATGCATCTGTTCTGTGTATATGTCTGTGTCTGTGTTTGTGCGCGCCTGTGTCTGTATATTTGGGTGTGTCTGTGTGTGTGTCTGTGTGTGTGTCTGGGCGTTTTGTCTTGTTGTTAGGTGAGAAAACTGTACACGGTGCCAGAGTAGGTGCATTGTTCTTCATTCATTGATAAATCACGTACACGTACTTTGAATGTATGATACAAGTCTTACAAAGCGAACTGTAGTAGTAGTAGTAGTGTGTGTGTGTGTGTGTGTGTGTGTGTGTGTGTGTGTGTGTGTGTTAGTGTGTTAGTGTGTATGTGTGTGTGTGTATGTGTGTGTGTTAGTGTGTGTGTGTTAGTGTGTGTGTGTTAGTGTGTGTGTGTGTGTGTGTGTTAGTGTGTATGTGTGTGTGTGTTAGTGTGTGTGTGTGTTAGTGTGTGTATGTGTGTGTGTGTGTTAGTGTGTATGTGTGTGTGTTTTAGCGTGTGTGTGTATGTTAGTGTGTGTGTGTGTGTGTGTGTGTGTGTGTGTTCGCGCGTGAGTGTGTGTGTGTGTGTGTGTTCGCGCATGCGCGTCTATGTATGTGTGTGTGTGTGTGTATGTGTGTGTGTGTGTGTGTGTGTGTGTGTGTGTGTTCCTTGTCTTGTAATATGGGTATAAAGTCGAACACAATAGAACAGGTTTACACGTTGGTTTTTGTTGTTGAGTAGAACCGTCGAACGTGGCTTGCAGAGGTCAGACTAGCGTTCATCTGTCTGTTTGTCCATCTGTCTGTCTTTCTGTTTGTCCGACTGTCTCTCTCTCTGTCTGTCTGTTTGTCCGTCTGTCTGTCTATCTGGTAAGAGGGTCCCTGTTGTTTTTTCCCTGAAGATGAAGATGATTTGCTGTAACTGAGAACATTGAAGTACGCAAGAGAGCCTCAAAACGACGCTATATCAACAAGCACAAAACCTTAACGGCGACACTGAAAGTGCGGTTGTCTGTTGACACTGACAGGCATTAAGAATTGAAAAGAAAAAGAATATTCTTAGAGAAAAACTAGTTATCTCGAAAAGAAGATAAGTATACGCATAGAAACACGAGATCTTTTGGTTCAAACGGAAGGGCGTAAACCGAGGGACGGATTGTGTGTGCTAGCCATAATACCCGCGCCTTCTTTTATTTGGGATAAAAAGAAAATCCTTTCAAGGCGCAGCATATTTGGAAAGGAAAATGTTGGCACACAACATCTGATGTTCAGGTTCAAAACGATGAAATAATGAGATATGAGAGTGATTGAGAGAGAGGAGAGAGAGAGAGAGAGAGAGAGAGAGAGAGAGAGAGAGAGAGAGAGAGAGAGAGAGAGAGAGAGAGAGAGAGAGAGAGAGAGAAAAAAAAATATTGGGGGTGGCATGGAGGGGGGTGTGGCGAGTTGAAGGATGGGTGTAAAACGTTTGCCATACCAGTGCAGAAATGTGTGTGTGTGTGTGTGTGTGTGTGTGTGTTTGTGTATGTGTGTCTATGTGTCCGTCTGTCTGTCTGTTACTGTGTGTGTCT
Organism: Littorina saxatilis; assembly: GCF_037325665.1. Lineage (NCBI taxonomy): Eukaryota > Metazoa > Mollusca > Gastropoda > Littorinimorpha > Littorinidae > Littorina > Littorina saxatilis. Next base: position 2,838,625 of record NC_090250.1, on the reverse strand, counting down.
GTCTGTCTGTTACTGTCTGTCTGTAGAGGAGTGTGGAAGGATCAGAAAGAATCAAGCGATCAGGCAAAGGAAACAAGGAGTATCAAGAGAGAGAGAAGGAAACACGGGTGGAGTCATGCAGAACAAAAGCTGATGTGTAACGAGCAGGGGGGTTGGGGCGAGGTTGGTGGAGGGGGGTTGGCATAGATTGTCACTGAGGACGGGGAGGTGACGGGCTTGGGGAGTTACTGAAGATGTTGAGGGGGTGGAGTAGGCGGAAGGGGAGGGGGGGGGGGGGGGGGGGAGAGAAAGGCATTTCCGCGTTATGCTCCGTCGATGACCTGCGTGTAAACTTGTGTCAACTTTTTTGCAGCGCAGGGTTGCCTAGACTGAAATTTATACGCGAGGTGTGGTGTGGTGGCTGTTTAGGTCACGAGTGGTTTACGAAGTAGATCGGTCATTCAGGGCTAGACGACCGACGACAAGGTGTTTGTGTGTGTGTGTGTGTGTGTGTGTTTTGGAGGCAGTGTGGTACAGTTTCTCGAGTGGCTGGGTTCGAGTCGCCGCTTGTCGACTGGCATGGATTCTAGCGAAGGCTACAGGTAATACTTGTATTTTTTAGTGTAAGTGGATGTGTGCTGGGTTGGCCGGGGGGTGGAGGTGTTGGAGAGATAGTATGCCGGTGTGTAGAGAGAGAGAGAGAGAGAGAGAGAGAGAGAGAGAGAGAGAGAGAGAGAGAGAGAGAGAGAGAGAGAGAGAGAGAGAGCATGAGTGGCATGAACACTGTGTGTGTGTGTGAGAGAGAGAGACAGAGAGAGAAAGAGAGAGTACCATAGGTTCTTGGCGCATCAGTGCTGCAACGTGACAATCGCTTTATAAAATGCCTTGGAGTAAGAATGTCAAAAGGTGTATGTCAGTGTGTGTGTGTGTTTGGTGTGTGTGTGTGAGCGAGAGAGAGAGAGAAGGGGGGGGGAGGGGGTTGTGTTGTGTTGTGGACAGAGAGAGAGAGAGAGAGAGAGAGAGAGAGAGAGAGAGAGAGAGAGAGAGAGAGAGAGAGAGGGGGGATTGTGTTGTGGAGAGATGCACATAATCATTTACGCGAGCGCATCCGTCTGTACAGTCCACCAGGCGCAGTATCACTCTATGTTGAGTGTGGCTGTTTTAACATCCGTCTGTACAGTCCACCAGGCGCAGTATCACTCTATGTTGAGTGTGGCTGTTTTAACATCCGTCTGTACAGTCCACCAGGCGCAGTATTACTCTATGTTCAGTGTGGCTGTTTTAACATATCTGTAGGGATAGACTTTATTACGTTCATCACGTATCTAACTCTTATGCATAGCCCAGTGTAACCTAATGATGTAGGTGATGACATGTTCTGTTAGTGTTCCAGCAGGTGGCGTGTTGAGTGTTTTTTGTCGCAATTAGCAGTCTCCGTTGAGTGGCCCGTTTGGAACATTGGCTTCGCCGGCGCGTTCACTTTGTTCTGTCTGTGATGATCATAAGTGTAAAGTGCTCATCAGTGTAAAATCAATGATCACAGAAAGTATCACTATCAGCTGTGCTCAACTGCTCCCTTGGATCTTTACGGCGGGGTGGTTGTGTCAGATTAAAAAAAAAAAAGATTAAAAAGAGTAATTACAATATCCGTGCCAATTGTACGCAATCTGTCTGTTGATGAAATGAATTGAGACCCGAAAAATCCAACCTCCACAGGACACAATAAGGCTGTTGACTGTTGGCACATGTCCCAGTGGAAGGACGCACATTTCGCATCAACAGCTGGCAACTGTTACACTTTCGTCGTTGCATGCTACGTTTTAAGACAAATTGCTACGCTGTTACGCCAAGCATAAAATTGCTCCGCTTAAACAAATAGTTACATGCATGCAACAGTTTGTTCTTTCTTGTGAGTTCTGGTACTCATTTCTGACTCTCACTCTGTGTAGCGGTCAGAATTTGTGTCCTAAATCATTGTCCACACTTAAAGCTGTGGTCTATTTATGACTTTCCGGAGCTACGAGGTTAAAAAGACAAGGATGAAAATCATGTACAGAATTCTGTACAGCAAACACTACCCGAAACCCCACCTATACGGCGTGTTTGACCTTGAGAGCTTCAGTCAACGCTTGAATTTTGCAGGGATAACATCCGGTTTGCTCTCTCAAGACTGATCATATTTTATCTTCAAGAGAGATCAAGGGGAAAAAATAAACGCCCCGGCGAAGATTCGAACTCTCGACCTCGTGTCTGATGTCCTAACCACTAGGCTACAGCGCCAATTGAGAAAAAGAAGGAAAAACATTGATATGAATTCATGTTATGTTATTCTTGAAGCAGTATGATTTATATATCTATCCGCCCACTTTTCAGAAGTGAATACATGTATAACTATTTCTTTAATGTCTGTTTTCAACTTCACAGAGCCTTGGAGAGATTCAAATACTCTTCTTGTCATTTTTCTTGCATGTTATAAATAGAGATATCGCAGCTATTTGCAAGGCGCGAATGTCGTGTAGCATGACGGTGTAAACATGTACTGCGATTCCGTGAAACATGTTACGTTTGCAAATAAAGGCAAATTTGAAGGGCATATTTTACGTTTTTGCAACGCATGAATGGTAGTTTAAGCGTAGAATGATATAAAAGTATTATTTTTTCCATCTTTGACAACACTGGTGGAGTGGCCTAGCGGTTAAGACATCGGCCCCAACATTTCGAGGACCCGAGGCCTTGAGTTGGAATCCCTGCCAAGTCGTTTATTTTTTCTGCTCGATCCTTATTGCTATAATAGACTTTTTCCTGTCTAAAAAGAAGAGATTGTACTGTGTTTTTGTTGACTATGAAAAGGCTTTTGACCTTGTTAACCGCTCCTTTTTGTGGCAGAAATTGTTAAATTGTGGTGTGCGTGGTAAGATGTTGACGATTGTTCAAGATATGTACTCTAAAGCTAAGTCCTGTGTACAGTGGAACACTAAGTTGTCTGACTTTTTTTCTTGTTCTGCCGGTGTGAGACAAGGTGAGAACTTGTCTCCCCTGCTTTTTTCCGTATATTTAAACGATCTGAAGAATTATTTTGATCGGGAGTCAGCTCTAAATACCTTAGGACGTGAATCCGAAAATGTAAACTGTGACAATAGTGATATTAACGTTTTGTATGGGTTGTTCATTTTGTTGTATGCTGACGATACGGTTATTTTTGCTGAATCGCCAGAATCCTTGCAGATCGCTCTAGATATTATGGACAGATATTGTAAAGATTGGTTTTTGAAATTGAATGTAACTAAAACAAAAGTAATGATTTTCTCAAGAGGGAAAGTAAGAAAAGTTCCGACATTTACATTCAATGGTCGGAAACTTGATATTGTGTATGATTTTCAATACCTGGGTATTAAATTTAGCTACAATGGTAAATTTACTGTTGCACAGAAGAATTTGTATGACCGTGCCTCCAAGGCCATGTTTGCTTTATTACGTAAAACTAGAAAACTGTTTTTGCCTCTTGATGTCCAAATTGACCTCTTTGAAAAAACTGTGGTCCCTATTTTACTTTACGGTTCTGAAGTATGGTGCCCTTACATGTCTGATTTAGCTAACAAATTACAGATACGATTTTTTAAGATGATTTTGAAAGTTGGCAAATCAACACCAACAAACATGGTTTTGGGTGAATTAGGTCAGTTCCCTGTAAGTATTCAAGCGAAATGTCGTATGTTGAATTTTTGGTACAAACTTGCATTTTCTAATGATTCTGACAAACTTTCTTGTGTGACATATCGTTTTTTGTTTAAAATGTATGAATCTGGTGTATACAAGTCAAAATTTCTGCTTTCTGTCCATGGTGTTCTAAATGAGTTAGGCTTTAGTGATTTTTGGCACAATCAAACTAGCGATAATGTAACGGATGGTGGTTATTTTAATACTTTCAAAGCACTGATGAAAAATAGGCTACAAGACCAATTTGTCCAAACCTGGCATTCAGAAATAAATAACAATGAGTTTTATTATAATTATAGAATGTATAAAGAGAATTTTGAGTTTGAAAAGTACTTGTCTATCCTGCCGGTTAATTTAGCAAACGCTGTTTTAAAATTTAGAACACTGAATCATAAATTGCCTATACAAAAAGGTAGGACTCTTGGTGTTCCCAGACAAGACAGAATCTGTCACAAATGTTCATCAGGTGACCTTGGGGACGAGTTCCATTATATTTTTGTATGTCCTTTTTTTACCAATTATAGAAAACAGTTGTTACGGTGCTATTATTATGCCCGCCCCAATTCAGTTAAATTCAAAGAGCTTTTTTCCACTACAAAAAAGAGTTTATTGCTAAAACTCGCAAAGTTCATGACACTTGTCATGGACTGTTTGAGAAGCGAGTAAAATTTAATTCTCTTTTAGCTTTATACTCCGTTATCTGTTTTGTGTTGTTTGTAATAGTATTTTTGTCCTGATGTTAACTCACCCTCCACCCCCCCTCCCCCTTCCCCCCATTTCCCATAGTAAAGAAATGTATGTAATCACTTTGCACTTGTAGTGTTTTATTATTATTATTATTATTATTATTATTATTTAAGTTATTGAGACATCCCAGTGCACTAAGGGATTTATAGAGCAAATCGAGAAAATTCATTATTGAACGAAGCGCATAGCGCTGAGTTCAATAATTATTTTCGAGATTTGCTCTATAAATCCCTTAGTGCACTGGGATTGTTTCAATAACGATATTGTCAGTACCGCCATAGAAAAAAGAAGATTCCAAGCGCACATTTTGCAACGCGCATTTGAATAGGCATAACTGTGTGTTCAGGTCGTGTACAGTAAAGATCTACTTTTGTGTGGGGTGTCTCAAGTGTGTCGTGCTTTCGTCACACGCATTTTAATTTCTGTTGGTAAATTCCAGTGTAGCGTTAATCTGAACAGTGATGATCTTTCAGAGAGACCTCATTTGAACTCGAAGAAAGGGCTGTGCTCTTCATTATTTGCGATTCGAAACCTCCAGTCGAGCTTCGACGGATTGACTGTGCGGAGTGACTCCCCTTGAATTGACTCGAAGCCGCGGGACTCGACGGTTCGCACATTTTCAAAACAAATGTGGCATATTTCTCGTGTTTTATCTTCACTCATCGGGGAGTCTGATACTAAATATGAACGGTAAGAATGCTCTGAACCCTACACGTATTATATCCCCATCGTTTTTTCGTTCACATTTGCCCAACATGTTAATTTGCTGAGCGGGGTTTATGTCGTCTGCTAGGGCAATCAAACCACTGCATGCAGTCTGCACTGACTGAGTCTGCACGCACGAGGCACGCTGGTAATAAATCTTATAATGGTAAGAACGTTCTGAACCCTACACGTTTTCGATTACGATTGTTCTTGCCTTGAAATAATAATTCGGAAACCATTCATTTACTGAACTGATGCAGTCGTATTTCAGTGTAGTCAGTGCGGCTACGTATGACAGAGTCGATCGAGTCAGTCTTCCAAACTGGTCTAGCTGGTACGTTATCGGAATAACACTTGTGTTTTCTGCTAGCGGGTGGGAATTTTATATTAACTCATCATTTGGCAATGTGGATGATAAGCTACATGCCACTAACACGATGTGAAGAATCTATGCAAGTCGGCGAGAATTAGATGAAACACAGCGGCTTGTATTTTTAGATCAGTGGCAGCCGCACTGTGGCACAGGCACATGCAATCTGTCAGAAAAAAACCACTTCTGCTTTAATTGAGAAGCAGGGAATTTATGGTCATTTGGTATTGTGGAAAATATAAGCTACATGTCAGTAATTAATTCTGAGGATGAGAGCACAGTCTTGCTTAGGTAAAGGGCGTAAGAATACGCTCTGTGGAAAAGTTAGCGCACTCCAAGAGTGCGCTAACAGTTTTAGCGCATCGCCATTAGCCAATCAACTGGTTCACATCAGTCATGTGACACCAGTACTTACTGACAATTATTATTATTATTATTATTATTATTATTATTATTATTATTATTATTACTATTTATTATTATTATTGTTGAATTGTTTCTTGTATTGTTTTTGCTCTCCCTCACCCCTCAATTCCCTTTTCTGTACATAGTCTGATTTCTTTTTGTTTTAGTTCCTTTTATTTGGTGTTGAATGAAATGTGTTTTTACTGTGTTTTTTAATTTTCCATGTACCCTCACGGGGTTTTATTGGAATAATAAAACTTGACTTGACTTGACTTGACTTGACTTGACTTGACAAGTATGCCCAGTTCTGAGAGAGGAAACCGGATGTTACCACTGCAAAATTCAAGCGTTGACTGAAGCTCTCAAGGTCATACACGCCGTATAGATGGGGTTTCGGGTAGCGTTTGCTGTACAGAATTTTGTACATGATTTTCACCTTATCTTTTCAAACTCGTAGCCCCGGATAGTCATAAATAGACCTCAGCTTTAAAAGTGGCACTGCAGATGCTCTTTATTGGCCATTATGCTTCTTTTTTCTAAATAAACGATAAAAATGCATATATTCTTCGGCGAGATAACCTTCATGTGGATGTGCTAATACATTTTCCACAATGCTACACTAATACACCATTAAAGGCTGAAAATTGCAAGAAAATGTAAATGGCTACACTTGAGGTTTCATAAGGGTTGGCAAGTTTGCGGCGGCATATGCACGTTTGGGCGGATCTGGGCTGGTATGCATGGCGAGAAAGGAATCTTCAATACATGTATACATGTACTTATGGCCTTGGGAGTATAGCATTTTGGGTACAGCATCCGATAGTTCATGTCAGTGGCATATAACATGCTTTTTTTTCTTTTCTTTTTAAGATGCTGCACTGAACTGTACCAGAACTACTATTGTAATAAACCTTGAACACAAGATACACATACTATTATAAAGTGCACGTTTGTATCTCTTGACGAACATACTTCTGCTACCCTTGAAGATGGTGTAATGATGTCCATGTCGCAAGGTAAAAAAAAGTTAAAAAAAACACAAACCGGGTGACACAAAAAGAATGTGATCATTACCAAAGCCCCAAAATATCACGTTTGTTTCCGATAACAAGGCCAGGACAATAAGGTTCATTAGGTCGCTATTTTTTTATTTTTTTTATTTTTTATTTATTTTTTTTTTTGGGGGGGGAGGGATTATAGTTTGTTTTCATATCTAAACAGGCGTTTTTGGGTGTGTTTTTTTCTGGCTGAAAATCATGTGAATCTGTGTCCCCTTGTTGTCGGTAAAGAGTTGTAAAGTCCGCGAAATCGAGTTCTGTCATTAATTTTTCTTTCTTTCTTTCTGTGTACTGAGAACAGTAACCACTCATGTTTCACGTGTGTTCAAAGCGTGTTTTCACAAATTAAAATATACGTGTCACTGACAAGACCAAAGAACCATGCACTCAAGAAATATTCCTTCTTTTTGTCCTCTAATAAGCGTGTGTCCTTTTTGACTCACATGCGAAGCAAAAGTGAGTCTATGTACTCACCCGAGTCGTCCGTCCGTCCGTCCGGACGTCCGGACGTCCGTCCGTCCGTCCGTCCGTCCGTCCGTCCGGAAAACTTTAACGTTGGATATTTCTTGGACACTATTCAGTCTATCAGTACCAAATTTGGCAAGATGGTGTATGATGACAAGGCCCCAAAAAACATACATAGCATCTTGACCTTGCTTCAAGGTCAAGGTCGCAGGGGCCATAAATGTTGCCTAAAAAACAGCTATTTTTCACATTTTTCTCATTTTCTCTGAAGTTTTTGAGATTCAATACCTCACCTATATATGATATATAGGGCAAAGTAAGCCCCATCTTTTGATACCAGTTTGGTTTACCTTGCTTCAAGGTCAAGGTCACAGGAGCTCTTCAAAGTTGGATTGTATACATATTTTGAAGTGACCTTGACCCTGAACTATGGAAGATAACTGTTTCAAACTTAAAAATTATGTGGGGCACATGTTATGCTTTCATCATGAGACACATTTGGTCACATATGATCAAGGTCAAGGTCACTTTGACCCTTATGAAATGTGACCAAAATAAGGTAGTGAACCACTAAAAGTGACCATATCTCATGGTAGAAAGAGCCAATAAGCACCATTGTACTTCCTATGTCTTGAATTAACAGCTTTGTGTTGCATGACCTTGGATGACCTTGACCTTGGGTCAAGGTCACATGTATTTTGGTAGGAAAAATGTGTAAAGCATGTGAGTCGTATGGGCTTTGCCCTTCTTGTTGCTTGTATGTTGAAAACCCTCGACTGTTCGTGCCATTCATCGAGTGTTTATGCCTGTGGAGAGATAATGAACCTTTTTGTAGTCAAGCAATTCAAATGGTTACGCCACATGTGTCCGCATTACAGTATATACGGTGGATAAAGGTGTGTCCTTTTGTGCTTGTATGTTCAAAGCCCAGACATACAACGAGTGTCCCGACTTTTCATGTCATATGGAACGAGTGTTTATGTATGCGAACAGATATTGCACTTCTTTTTTACATTTAGTCAAGTTTTGACTAAATGTTTTAACATAGACGGGGACTCGAGACGAGGGTCGTGGTGTGTGTGTGTGTGTGTGTGTGTGTGTGTGTGTGTGTGTGTGTGTGTGTGTGTGTGCGTGCGTGCGTGTGTGTGTGTGTGTGTGTGTGTGTGTGTGTGTGTGTGTGTAGAGCGATTCAGACCAAACTACTGGACCGATCTTTATGAAATTTTACATGAGAGTTCATGGGAATGATATCCCCGGACGTTTTTTTCTTTTTTTCGATAAATACCTTTGATGACGTCATATCCGGCTTTTTGTAAAAGTTAAGGCGGCACTGTCACACCCTCATTTTTCAATCAAATTGATTGAAATGTTGGCCAAGCAATCTTCGACGAAGGCCGGACTTCGGTATTGCTTTTCAGCTTGGTGGCTTAAAAATTAATTAATGACTTTGGTCATTAAAAATCTGAAAATTGTAAAAAAAAGAAAATTGTTTATAAAACGATTCAAATTTACGTTCATCTTATTCTTCATCATTTTCTGATTCCAAAAACATAAATATGTAATATTTGGATTAAAAACAAGCTCTAAAAAATATAAATATAAAAATTATGATCAAAATTAAATTTTCGAAATCAATTTAAAAAACACATTCATCTTATTCCTTGTAGGTTCCTGATTCCAAAAACATATAGATATGATATGTTTAGATTAAAAACACGCTCAGAAAGTTAAAACGAAGAGAGGTACAGAAAAGCGTGCTATCCTTCTCAGCGCAACTACTACCCCACTCTTCTTGTCAATTTCACTGCCTTTGCCACGAGCGGTGGACTGACGATGCTACGAGTATACGGTCTTGCTGAAAAATGGCATTGCGTTCAGTTTCATTCTGTGAGTTCGACAGCTTGACTAAATGTTGTATTTTCGCCTTACGCGACTTGTTTTTCTTTCTTTTTTTGCACAGCAATTCAACATGTTTACGTCACATTTGCCTACTTTATGATTTGTGTACATACTGATTTTTGTCACGTACGCCACGTGTGCCTGCCTCGTAATTTGTACAGAGATTTCAAATCATTTTTGTCACGTACGCCACGTTGCCTTGTCATTTGTACAAAGATTTCAAATCATTTTTGTCACACAAGACAAACTAGGCGACAGCTTTGAGCCCAAAGTCGACTTTTTGAAGACTTCGCGAAGTCTCTTTACCAAAAATGTCTTGCCAAAGCTTTGTTCAGCCAGCCTCGAGAAGTAGACTTTGTGAAGTCTCTCTACCAAAAATGTCTTGCCAAAGCTTTGTTCAGCCAGCCTCGAGAAGTAGACTGTGTGAAGTCTCTCTACCAAAAATGTCTTGCCAAAGCTTTGTTCAGCCAGCCTCGAGAAGTAGACTTTGTGAAGTCTCTCTACCAAAAATGTCTTGCCAAAGCTTTGTTCAGCCAGCCTCGAGAAGCAGACTTCGCGAGGTCAACTTCTCCCCTAAAATATGAGGCTTTATTGAAGGTGTCGAGGCACTGTGGTTTGCAGTGCAACTCATGCTTTGGTTTGGTCTTGAGAGCGGGTAACTTTTTAAAGGGACTGTTGTACACTAGCGGGTCCATCCTGAACTCAGGTCAAAATGAGTTCGGACGCGACAGTCCTACGCGAATCTATCAAAACTAGGAATACAGAGTTATCTTCCCTATGTTTTTCGCGAGAACTGATCTGAATTTGAGATCGGTGTTCGCGAGACGAAAATAATTACAGATTGGCCGACTTCGACAGTGATCTCCATTCTGTTCTTCACACTTATGATAAACACATCGTTCTAAGGTCAAAACAAGTCGAAATTTTGGGACTGCTGCCGGAAGGAGACCGTAATATATGGTTGCATCACTACAGAAAAAATCGTCTGCTTCAGCGAACGCCGAAACCAAACGGTTGATTATCACGTGACACTTTTGCCATATTTAGAGTTGTTTGCACAGTAAATACAGCCGCGAAAAAATAGCTCCCTTGAAACTGTCTTACAAATCAATTCCTTTGTAAATGTAATTTAAAAATTACACAACACCATGAAAAATCATTATCGACGATCGCGAATCTGCTTATTTCAATAATAGCCTACATTACAAAAAAACTCTAAATTTGTAAAAAAAAATAAATAAATAAAATAAAAAATAAAAAAATCGGTTTCCTTGCAAGGCATCCTGTCAGGGAGAGAATGAGCCGAACTCATTTTGACATGAGTTCAGGATGTAGCGGGTCGTGCTTCATGCTATTATTTGCTCCTAGTTGCAGAAAACTGTAAGAACACCCCCCCCCCCCCCACCCACCCCAAAAAAATGAAAAACAGATAATATTCCGTTACATCCTGACCACATGACGCTACACGCAACCATCATTGTTGCTCCCAGATGCAGAAACTTGTGAGGACAAAATACACACACCCCTACCTTGGGGTATGAGGTGTATCTCTAGAGTGATTTATACACGTGTGGGACCGATCGTTTCAAGACTCAAGACTCCAAAGTTTACTGTCCTTATAAAAGCAAGGAAAATTCAGACCGAGTGCTGAAGAGGTCCTTTAACTGAATAAGCTTCTGAATGAAACTGTACTTGAATACTTGTGCTCGCTCCCAGACAAGCGCGGTGCCCAAGTGAATGGGTTCCAGCTCAGGCAACCGCTGTGTTTACCGGACGTGGCTTTTGTCCGCTCTTACGGCTCTTAGGCCACTTTGCTGTAATATCCACAGACATCCACATGTGCGGTTTGGGTGTGTGTGGGGAGAGCGAGTATGTGTTTGAAAGATGGAGAAGGGAGGTGTGTGTGTGTGGGGGGGGGATATGTGTCTGTGTGAGAGAGAGAGAGGATATGTGTCTGTGTGAGAGAGAGAGAGAGAGAGAGAGGGAGAGAGAGGGAGGAAGAGAGACCAAGACAGAAAGTGTTTTCGTGCGTGCGCGTCAAGGCATATACAATCGTCTTCAAACAATTTTTGCACGAAAAGAATAAAGTATCCGCGGCGAACACAATTCAGAGAGGGTATGGTTTTCCTGTGTGGCCTATTAACATTTCAAGAAAAAAGAGTCATGGCTGGTTTTTGGCTCACGAAGTGTAGCCTATGCGATCGTAACTTTGTCTGTCTGTGCGTGCGTATGTGCGTGCGTGCGTGCGTGTGTATGTCTGTGGTAGAAACTTTAACATTTCGTCATTTGAAGACGTCACATTATGGCGTAAGAGGGTTAGACGTCACGCGAAGGAATGTCTCGGTCATTGTTATTTTGAGCTGGCCGAGACTAGTTGGCAGTCGTGTCTGTAAGTAGGCTACATGCAGACAGACAGATCTAGATCTAGTGTCTCGCTTTCTTGCACAGTGTCACCTATGCTTACTGTGTGTGTGTGTACACACGTATGTGTGACGGAGTGATTGAGTTTGTGTTACTGTTTGTCGATTTCTTACGTGAGCCTTGAAGGCTTCGCCTCTTGTTTTTGTGTGTGTGTGTGTGCCCTTTTAAGGTCGTTTTATTTCTGAGTGTATTCAAGTTGCTTCCCTTGCTAAATTTCTACTCATGAAAATTCCGTATCGTGCTTGCGACGGCGTATACGCACGAGTCCAGTGAGTATTCGCCAGAGGGTGTCTAATTTGCATTGCTAGAACTGAGATACTTATTGATTTTAATAAAAACGTACATTACATGTCAACTAGTTTGTTTTTATATGATTTTGAGAGATCGCGAGATTGTATTGTGGGAATAACATAATTCGGTCAAGTGTGCGAACGGCGCAGTAAAATTGAAATCAAGAATGCTGCAGTAAAACTGTGATGTTGTTTTACTGCAGAATAGTCTGTCACAGTTTTTCTGGAGAAAAACGAACGACCTTGTAAAGTAGCGTTTGTATTCGTCACCCCCTGGGATAGTATAATAGTTTGTTCCGACAGACAAAATACATTCGTGTCAGTCACGCACAACTATTGGTAATTCTGGATGAGTCCATCTCTCGACAGTGGGGGGCTCGCGTGCTCCAACATTATAATGAGCCAGTACAAAATGCTGCAGAAAAAGTGTAAACAGGTTTTCTGCAGTAAAACAACAGCACCGTTTTACTGCAGCATTCTTGATTTCAATTTTACTGCAGTAAAATGTTTTGCTCCAGAAAAACCTGTTGCTTCGGCGAAAGATGACATTATGCAGAAATGCTGCAGAAAAGACAGTTTTTCTCCAGCATTTCTGTTTTTCTGCAGAATAACTGAATAATGCCAAAATGCTGAAGAAAAAGTGTAAACAGTTTTTCTGCAGTAAAACAACATCACCGTTTTACTGCAGCATTCTTGATTTCAATTTTACTGCAGTAAAACTGTTTTACTGCAGAAAAAAAACGTTGCTCTCGCGAAAGATGACATTATGCAGAAATGCTGCAGAAAAGACAGTTTTTCTCCAGCATTTCGGTTTTTCTCCAGAATAACTGAATAATGTCATAATCCGCCAAGAGCCAGTACAAAATGCTTCAGAAAAAATAACAAGAGGCGAAGCCTTCAAGGCTCACGTAAGAAATAGACAAACAGTAACACAAACTCAATCACCCCGTCACACATACACACCCACACACACAGTAAGCTTAGGTGACCACTGTGCAAGAAAGAGAGATAGAGAATACTACATGGCTTGCTGTGTCGTACCAGATTTACACGAGTTGTTTTTTTAAATAGTGAACTGCGAGCGAAAGCGAGCTGTTCACTATTTGAAAAAGCAACGAGTGTAAATCTGGTACGACACAGCAAGCCATGTAGTATTCTGTTTATCCTACATTATATACTTCTGTGCCAGATCTAACTAAAAGTCACCGACAGCGCTATTGCCTTTGGATCAACCCGCTTTAGAACTTCAAACCACTTTACTCAATTTGACATTCATTCCTCCGCCATGACACACACTCTCAAACTAGGACAAAGTAGTTCGCCTTTGTTAACACTGTTAAGTTTAATATTGAACATTGATTAAATAAATTCGAACAACGAAATGATGGTCACTTCAAAATATACCAGATAAAAAGAAAAGCAGTGGCCACAGGATAAAAGAAACCAAAAGGAACAACAACAGCAAAGCATATCCTTCCGCGATGTCACGATCGGGTGACAGAGACCAAGAAAGTGTCACTCAGTGGAGTGCCTGTTCTTGGTCGGTTATGATAGAAAGCGCCTGTGCGTGATATTGGACACAGCAGAGTTTGCTGACAGTGCTCCCGAGCACGGATGTTTTGAAACGCACGAGCTTCACAGTGCGGGTTTCTGCTATCATAGGGCTGACGGTTTTTCGCTGACAGCGCACACGGGATTTTCAGGGATTGAGTTTCTCGTGTCTTTTTCTGCTTGGGGAGGCAGAATTGTGTATAGCTGGACTGGTTTTTGTGACAAGGTCAGTCACGTGTATTTTGGCTAGGTTGTCTGACAGAGACACGAGTACGGGGCACTTGACACCCAGCGGCAGAAGGGGAAGGAGCTAACACACAGTTTCTAGAGTATGATGGTTTTTCACCGAATATTGTATTCGGCACTCTAGGGGAACTTCCACTGCCACATGTTTTGCTGAGGACAAGTCGTCAACATTCCTTCGTCGGCGATGGCTTTCGCATAAGGATTCGACAAGGGGTTCTGGACGTTTTTGGTCACTGTTGACGAACAGAGGCTGTTCCAGGGAGGAGGCGGACTTTGCTTCCATTGAGAGTTACAATCATAGGCTTTTGAGGTAATAAATCATTATTTAACGCTGTTGATGAGTCTGTGTTGTGGAATGAAATACTCTCTGTTGTTCTTTCCAGGTTAGCGCATAATTTACTCTCTGTGACGCTAAAATACTAATCTGTATATGGTTTTTGCAGATAGGGAGAGAAGGACGGAAAATGGCTGTTTTGTTGTTGTAAAAAGTCCATTTTGTGCAGGCCCACGTGCTCGATGAGATATTTAAAGATGACATGTTTTAAGGTGGTGGGTGAGGGGTAGCTGACATGTTTAGTGCACCGATGCTTTCTGTTTGCAGCCTTCGTTTCGTTTCGCTTCGTTTCGTTCGCCTCGCTTCGTTACATTCCTGTAACATCTGCACGGCTGACTCTGGCGGGAACTGTTGAGGCTACGCTAACCAGGAGACCGGCTAACCAGGAGACCGGCTAACCAGCGGACCGGCTAACCAGCGAACCGGCTAACCAGCGGACCGGCTAACCAGCGAACCGACTAACCAGCATACCGGCTAAGCAGCAGCAGCAGAGATAAAGCTAAGTGCACCATGTCGTACGCACCCCGTTGACCACCGTTGTCTTTTCGTATCTATGATTTCATTGGAGTAGTGACAACGTGGGGTGTGGACACCTGCACGAACTAGAGCTTTTCGAACAGAACATTCGCATTTAACTATATTTACACGGGTTCAGCGTGTTCCTATAATTTTCTACATACTACTGGCATTTTGTCAGTGAACACTGGCCTTTTACGTGTTGAGAACGTAAAAGGAACATATTTTGAGTGAAGGCTCGAGGGAGGTGGAGAGTTTATACATAAACAGGCGTCTGAAACTTATACTTTTGTTGACTCTATTTAATTGTATGCCTGCGAGAGTGGATCGTGGTGTGGTTAGTTAATTAGTAGTAATTAACCGGTTCATAATCACCTTAAGTGATATATTGAAACGTGACACATGGGGGCTCGTCCGGGATTTACTCAGTTAATTTCCAACTGATAAAGACCCACCAATTAAGGATAACTAAGAGCAGATAATCTCGTCAGTGCTCGACTTATTTTCTGCTTGGTGCTACCCTTTTTTGTATAGTTTTGATCATATACCACACCTTAAGCGATTCACATCTTGCAGGAAATGTAAATTGTAATTTGTGAGTTATTGTATGCGCTAACTGTGATTACTTCCCTTTCCTTTGTTTGTGAATCTTTGTTGTTGTACGTTCAGAGTTTTCCGTTGCAGAGAGCTGAGCAGGGTTAGCGGATTTGTTATTCGTTTTACTCAGTTTTCTCTACATTGTTGTTTCGCATTCTGTAACAGGTTACATTTTCTACCGTCTTGTTTTACTTGGATTTTTCTCCATATTTTGACTTTGTTGGAATTTTGGGGGGGAAGGGTCCGAGGACTTCTGTCCTAACCAAGGCTGTGGGAGACACTCTGTTTCACCGCAAAAAGCAGCCGATAAAGTAGGCCACGGCTGTGGGAAACACTTTGTTTCACCGCAAAAAGCAGCCATAAAGTAGGCTACGCGTTTTGTTCTACACCGTTTGGATTTTTCTTCTGCATTTTCCGGTTGCTGGATTTTTGTATCCACCGCTTTCGTCACCGCGTATTCTAGCTATAGCTGCGTTAGACTTACTTTTGTGATAAAGCTTTGCTAAACTAACCATGGCTACAGGGGGATCTCCTACGAAGAGATTAACTTTTGAGACTCCTGGTAGCGAGGAACAGACAGAGCGAGACGCACGCGTTAGAGCGCGTAGTTTGCTTAAGCGCAAGGAGTTAGAACGTAAGGAAGACATAGAGCGACAGACGAGAAAAGAAGAGCTTGACAGACAAGAACGACAGGCCGAACGTGACAGACAGGACAAGAAGGACGAACTTGACAGACAAGAAAGGGAACGACAGGCCGAACGACAGGCCGAACGAGACAGACAGGAAAGGAAAGACGAACTTGACAGACAAGAAAGAGAACGAGACAGACAAGAAAAGAAAGACGAGCTTGAGAGACAGGAACGACAGGCAGAACGTGACAGACAGGACAAACAGGCCGAACGCGATCACCAGCTAGAACTAGCTAAGCTACAGGCAGAGAAGGGTACGCTTACTCAGGCTAGCGCGCCGACGTTTGTTGCTGACCGTACGAGACTGCCGACGTTCGACGATGACAAGGACGAGCTCGACGACTTTTTACGCCGGTTTGAGCGCATTGCATCTGACCAGAAGTGGGAAGAGGCCACGTGGGCTAGCCGCCTTAGCACCTGCTTAAAGGGACGCGCATTGCAGCTCTACAACGCTTTGGAGGACGACGAGGCGAGAGACTATCAGGCACTAAAGAAGGCGTTACTCCAGCGCTTCAACCTGACTGCGGAAGCCTACAGACGACGTCTGCGTAACAGCAAGAGACTGAGCGGCGAGCTGAGTCATCAGTTTGTGGCACGCCTTAATCTCTACCTGCGGCGCTGGGTGGAGATGGCCGAAAAGGACTGGACCGTCAACGACCTTGCCGACCTCATTGTCATGGAGCAACTGATGTCCAGCCTGCGACCTGAGGTGGTGACCTTTGTGCAGGAACACCAGCCTAAGACTACTCAGGAAGCAGCCGACTGGATCAGAGTACACGAGGACGCCCAGGCGATCTCCGGCAAATCTTCAGGCTCACGGCCAGGAAAATCGGGAAATTCGGGTTCTTCAGGACCCAAGGACGGGAAGGACGATCAGGGACACAAAGGATCAAGTTCCAGAACTGACATCCAGTGTTACTACTGCAACAAGCGGGGCCACGTGAAGAAGGACTGCCACAAGAGACAGGCTGACCAGAAGGGCGTTCACTTCGTTGGCAGTGAGGAGTTCAGGGACGTCACGAGCTCATGCACCATTCCACAACTCTGCGTTCCGTGCTCCAGGAAACATTTCCAGCCCCACTGCAACGTCTACGTTAACGGAGTGAAGGGCGAAGGTCTGCGGGACACAGGAGCAGACATGATAGTGGTTCGGGCGAGTCTAGTTCCAGCCATGGCCTACACAGGAGACAGCATCAGGGTGAGAATGGCCGAGGCATCTCACGCTTACGACTTGAACACGGCAGTGATCAAGGTCGTAACACCGTTGTTCACGGGGACCATTGTGGCCGTCGTCATGGACGATCCTCCATGCGACTTGCTCATTGGAAACCGGGTTCAGTTTGTGGACGGCGTCACCAGGGAGGTTCCCGTTTATCGGTCTCCCGACGTCATTTCAGTGCTCACGCGGGCACAGGCGGAGCGAGAGGACAAACCTCTCAAACCCCTACCTGCTGCACGAGCTGCCCTGGGTAACGTGACCCCCGCGCTTCTCGCGAAGGCTCAGGATTCTGACCCGACCTTAGCTACTCCTCGGGAGCACGCGAAGTCGGGGAAGGTGAAGCTGAGCGGGAAGCATGGGAGGTCAAGGTTCCTCAGGGACAAGAAGTTGCTCTACCGGGAGTTCAGCAACCAAGAAGGTACATTCAAACAGGTTGTCGTGCCTCGCGAGTTTCGCGAGGGTGTCATGGCAACGGCACACGACTCGATTCTGGGAGGTCATCTTGGCACCAAGAAGACCACGGATCGGGTCTGGCGCCACTTTTACTGGCCAGGCATCTGCACGGATGTCCGACGTTTCTGTGCGTCCTGCGATAAGTGCCAGAAGGTGGTTGCCAAAGGAAGGGTGAGGAAGGTCCCCTTAGAGAAGATGCCGCTCATCGACGAACCCTTTCGTCGGGTCGCAGTGGACATCATCGGGCCCATCTTGCCTGCGTCTGAGGACGGAAACAGATACATTTTGACCATGGTGGACTACGCTACTCGATACCCAGAGGCGATCCCTCTGAAATCGATTGAAGCCACGCGAGTAGCTGAGGCTCTGGTTACTATGTGGTCCCGGCTGGGAATTCCATCAGAGGTACTCACCGACAGAGGCACGCAGTTCACGGGAGGAGTGATGGCGGAGGCAGCACGACTGCTATCACTGGAGCAGCACTTCACCACTCCTTACCATGCTCAGTGCAACGGACTGGTGGAGAGGTTCAATGGCACCTTGAAGACCATGCTGAGGAAACTAGCTCAAGAGAAACCACGCACGTGGGACAGGTACATCCCAGCATTGCTTTTTGCATACCGCGAGGTTCCTCAGGAGAGCTTGGGCTTTTCCCCATTCGAGCTGTTGTACGGCAGACAGGTACGCGGTCCCATGGCTATCCTGCGTCAGGCTTGGACAGACGAAGAAGCTGACGAGGAGGTGCAGACGACAGCGACCTACATAGTAAAACTCAGGAACAGGATTGAAGAGACCTGCAAACTGGCTCAAGAGAACCTGGGAAGAGCAGCACAGCGTTACGCGCGAGGATTCGACCGCAAGGCACGACCGCGCAGCTTCAAGATTGGGGAACGGGTGTTGCTACTTTTACCTGTCAAACACAACAAGCTACAACTGCAGTGGCAAGGACCTTTTGAGGTGACAGCGAGGGTGGGCCAGAACGACTACAGGATCATGATGCACGGGAAAGCACGCCTGTACCACGCCAACCTGCTGCGCGCCTACATAGAGAGGACAGCCTACGGGGAGAAGAACAAAGACCAGAAGAACAAAGACAAGAAGACAGAGAAGGTTGCAGTCATCAGGGGTGAAACGAGGGGTTGCTCGTTCTTGAGGACGACCTTTCTGTCTGGAGACGGACCATCAACCTCTGCAATATCTTCAGGTTGCAAGGTTGGCAAACGCCAGACTTATGCGCTGGGCGTTGATCCTCCAACCGTACCAATTCACGGTACGCGTCATTCCGGGCGCCAACAATGTTGGAGCTGACTTTCTCTCTCGGGCTGTAGAGGAGAACATGACTGTGAGCGAAACCGAGGTTTCGTCTTGAAGAGGGGAGGTGTGTCACGATCGGGTGACAGAGACCAAGAAAGTGTCACTCAGTGGAGTGCCTGTTCTTGGTCGGTTATGATAGAAAGCGCCTGTGCGTGATATTGGACACAGCAGAGTTTGCTGACAGTGCTCCCGAGCACGGATGTTTTGAAACGCACGAGCTTCACAGTGCGGGTTTCTGCTATCATAGGGCTGACGGTTTTTCGCTGACAGCGCACACGGGATTTTCAGGGATTGAGTTTCTCGTGTCTTTTTCTGCTTGGGGAGGCAGAATTGTGTATAGCTGGACGGGTTTTGTGACAAGGTCAGTCACGTGTATTTTGGCTAGGTTGTCTGACAGAGACACGAGTACGGGGCACTTGACACCCAGCGGCAGAAGGGGAAGGATCTAATACAGTTTCTAGAGTATGATGGTTTTTCACCGAATATTGTATTCGGCACTCTAGGGGAACTTCCACTGCCACATGTTTTGCTGAGGACAAGTCGTCAACATTCCTTCGTCGGCGATGGCTTTCGCATAAGGATTCGACAAGGGGTTCTGGACGTTTTTGGTCACTGTTGACGAACAGAGGCTGTTCCAGGGAGGAGGCGGACTTTGCTTCCATTGAGAGTTACAATCATAGGCTTTTGAGGTAATAAATCATTATTTAACGCTGTTGATGAGTCTGTGTTGTGGAATGAAATACTCTCTGTTGTTCTTTCCAGGTTAGCGCATAATTTACTCTCTGTGACGCTAAAATACTAATCTGTATATGGTTTTTGCAGATAGGGAGAGAAGGACGGAAAATGGCTGTTTTGTTGTTGTAAAAAGTCCATTTTGTGCAGGCCCACGTGCTCGATGAGATATTTAAAGATGACATGTTTTAAGGTGGTGGGTGAGGGGTAGCTGACATGTTTAGTGCACCGATGCTTTCTGTTTGCAGCCTTCGTTCGTTCGTTCGTTTCGTTCGCCTCGCTTCGTTACATTCCTGTAACATCTGCACGGCTGACTCTGGCGGGAACTGTTGAGGCTACGCTAACCAGGAGACCGGCTAACCAGGAGACCGGCTAACCAGCGGACCGGCTAACCAGCGAACCGGCTAACCAGCGGACCGGCTAACCAGCGAACCGACTAACCAGCATACCGGCTAAGCGGCAGCAGCAGAGATAAAGCTAAGTGCACCATGTCGTACGCACCCCGTTGACCACCGTTGTCTTTTCGTATCTATGATTTCATTGGAGTAGCGACAACGTGGGGTGTGTGACACCTGCACGAACTAGAGCTTTTCGAACAGAACATTCACATTTAACTATATTTACACGGGTTCAGCGTGTTCCTATAATTTTCTACATACTACTGGCATTTTGTCAGTGAACACTGGCCTTTTACGTGTTGAGAACGTAAAAGGAACATATTTTGAGTGAAGGCTCGAGGGAGGTGGAGAGTTTATACATAAACAGGCGTCTGAAACTTATACTTTTGTTGACTCTATTTAATTGTATGCCTGCGAGAGTGGATCGTGGTGTGGTTAGTTAATTAGTAGTAATTAACCGGTTCATAATCACCTTATGTGATATATTGAAACGTGACACGCGATAGGATGACAGTCAAGTCGGAGCCAGGCGAGTCGACAGCTTTCAGATGGTCACTTCTCGGTTTGGTGACTGGACAAATATTGGTTGATGTTGATGGTACCAACGTGCACAGGCCTTGCAAACAGTGTTGTTAGCGTTTGCTGGGATGTGATTGTGGCAGTGGCAGTGGAGACGGCTGGAGTTGAAGTGGCCGTGCGAATCCAATGTGTCGTCTGCCGACACTGGCGACAGCTCCGAGACCGGTGCAGTGCCGTTTAGCATCAGACTGAAGCCACGGTGTTCCTCTTGGGAAATGCTGCTTAACGTTGTTGTGCCCAGATAGCTGCATTATTTTGGTCGGAGGAACGTTATTCTCGGAAAGTTTCTGCACTAGGAACTGGCGTGCAGAGTGGTTGGTGTAGATCTACCTCGGGTTGATGATCCCAGCTTTTCTTCACATGTCGCCCTGGCTTTGGTTGTGGATTGTCTTTCGCAAAATTGGAGATATTCTCTGCCATTACTGTCTTCATGCAAGGACACGTCTCCTCACTGCATGTGCCTGTGAGGTGTCACGCTGCGCAGACGTGACCAAAGTTGACTGTGTTTTGCCACCACAGAGTATTCAGGATTACTTCTGGATCTGCGACTCCGAGCTGTTTTGTCTGCCACAGCTTGTCAACATCTTCATCTTTCAGCGGTTGAGCCCTGTTAGGTAAGTTGCCACAACCTTCCTGTTTAACAATCTTCTGCTTTGTCTTCACGACTTCTCTCAGTTACAAGTGCAAATTCGGGGCCGTCTATAACGGGTGCACAGTACTTTTTAGACTTCAACTGTCGATGGATGCTGCTGAGAAGGCCCCTCAGCGTGGGGATGGTTCATACTCTTTGCCATCCGGTTTTTTCAAACTCATGAAAAGAGAGCAGAGAATTTTGCATAATTTTTGTGGTTGGATGGTGCTAATTAATGTTTCTTTTGTCCCCGTGTTTCGCCATAAACGTCGATAGGCGACGTATATATCGTAAACCGTTTTTCGGAGAGTGTTCTTGTTCTTGTTTGTCTGAACGAATGAGTCTATTGGAGAAAAATCATAAATCATGGATGACTCGCTTTTTTCTTCATCGACTTCGTCATTCGCGTCATCGCCAAACATGTCTTCGAACAGCTCATCACTCAAAAATTCTTTCAGTGTTGACAAATCGGTTTCGTGGCAGTTGCCTTTTTGTTGCAAAAGTAGTTCTTCATGAATATGTTATAATTGATTTAAATATAGCTTGACCTGCTGACCTCATTTACATGATATAATCACCTGTGATTTGAACGATATTGTTATCTCATGAGTGGTCTCTCTCACGTATGTTGGATAAACACTAGATCTAGATCTGTCTGTCGATCTGCATGTAGCCTACTTACAGGGACACGACTGCCAAAAAGTCTCGGCCCGCTCAAAATAACAATGACCGAGACCACACACACCACGCGAGAGAGAAAGACTACAGGGAGGCATGCCGTCATGATGCATTAATTGACGTCAAACACTTTTGACCGTGACGTAATCTTATGCGAGCTTTATCCGTAGTCTTGGATAACCACTCACACATAGACTCGGAAATGTTAAAGTTTCTACCACAGACATACACACGCACAAACACACACACACACGCACACACACACGCACAAACGCACAGACAGACAAAGTTACGATCGCATAGGCTACACTTCGTGAGCCAAAAACAGGTTTTCTGCAGTAAAACAACAGCACCGTTTTACTGCAGCATTCTTAATTTCAATTTTACTGCAGTAAAATGTTTTTCTGCAGAAAAAAACGCTGCTTGGGCGAAAGATAACATTATGCAGAAATGCTGCAGAAAAGACAGTTTTTCTCCAGCATTTTGGTTTTTCTGCAGAATAACTGAATAATGTCATAATCCGCCAAGGATAGACCTCATCCCACCAATCTAACCTCACTGGCGCAAAATGTGTGTTTATTCGATTCCTACTTCGTGTGTGTGTGTGTGTGTGTGTGTGTGTGTGTGTGTGTGTGTGTGTGTGTGAGAGAGACAGACAGACAGACAGACAGACAGACATACAAATGAACACACTCATGAAGAAACACACATACAAACAAAGTCGCGTAGTGTTGAATTCGACGCCCACTGTCACTTTCAAGATCGTTTTCCCAAACGGTTTCTCTTTCACTGATTTCTCAAAAGTTCGCCTTCTCACACTCAAAACAAAAGAGACAAAGACACGCGAAGCGCCTTAGGCGGATCATGCGCAAGTGCCCCACCCCCCCCCCCCCCCCCAAAAAAAAAAAAAAAAAAAAAAGAAAAGAAAATTCGGTCGTGAGATTCATTACACATTTTGTGCACAGGTTCCTGTTAGCAATATGTTCAAAGGTTGGGGATTCCTGTACCGGAATCATAGTGTTTTCCGCAAAATCATATTTGACCACCCCCAGACAAAACATTTTGATAAAAAAAAGTCAATAAGGAAACCACCCTTTTTCTCTCCACAGATGTGTACATATTGCTTTGGGGAACATGTGCACAAAATGTGTAATAAGCACGAGCGATTTATTTTCGACGGGAGGGGAGGGGGGAGGGGTGACGTATGCCCCCGAACAGTCTTTTTCTTCGCGTCCTAGATTTACACTTTTGAATTATAAGTACACCCCCTCTTACAAACTAATTGATCCACCCTGGTGTGTGTGTGTGTGTGTGTGTGTGTGTGTGTGTGTGTGTGTGTGTGTGTGTGTGTGTGTGTGTGTGTGTGTGTGTGTGATCAAGTGTGGACGAGGGCGGGGGAGAGGCACTGAGGGCACTAGTCATAACTATATATTATTGTGTATGTATTTGTAGTGCGATTCAGAGAAAACTACTGGACAGATCTTCATGAAACTTTGCACACCCCTTCCCACGGATTCAAAAATATGGATCACAAGTCCAGTGCTCTACCAACTGACCTACTGGGCTCCCAAATGATTTTTTCATCATTTTTGTCAGTCAAGATATGGGGGTGGGGGTGGGGCGGGGATAATTGTGGAGCAAGCAATAAGGTAACACCTTTTTATTTTCTTAGGTATTGTAACAGCATATAGTGAACTTAGCTGTGGTTAAATTTGGTTATGATTTAAGCTGATATTTTTGTGTAATAACGTTTTTACCATAAATGACTGATAATTTTATTTGTACGCCTTGACAAACCTCGATAATTTTTTTGAAAATGCACATTGATAAGTATGGTATTATGATAAAGTGATACTCTCCATTCATTTATCTACACAAAGTAGGGTTTTATTTATCATTTGTAAAGCTAAATATGTCAGTTAGGATCACGTTAAGAATCACAGTGTTTTTCGCAAAATCATATTTGACCACCCCCATTAAAAATTTTGTAAAAAATTCGTTCATAAGGTGACCCTCTTTTTTTTGCACAGATGTGTTCATATTGCTTAGAGGAACCTATGCAGAAAATGTGTAATGAATCTCACGAGCGATTCTTTTGTCTAGGGGGGAGGGGGGGGGGGGGGGGTTGGCGGAGACGCATGCCCCCGATCAGTCTTTGTCTGGGGCGCTTCGCGACCTCGATCTACACTCTTCAATTCTAAGTATATCCCCCTTCCATACTGACTGATCCACCATGGTGTGTGTGTGTGTGTGTCTGTGTGTGTGCGTGAGTGTGCGTGTGCGTGTGTTTCTGTAATGCGATTCAGAGAAAACTACTGGACAGATCTTAATGAAACTTTGCACCCAAATGTTCCGACCCCCACCCCTTTCCCCGGACTCAAACACATGGATCACAAGTCCAAAGCTCCACCAACTGGCCTATTGGGCTCCCAAATGAATGTTTTCATCATTTTTGTCAGTCAAGATATGAGGGTGGGGCGGGGATACTTGGGGAGTAGGCAATAAGGTAACACCTTATTTTTTTCTTAGGTATTGTCACAGCACATAGTGAACTTAGCTGTGTTTAAATGTGGTTATGATATAAGCTGATATTTTGGTGTAATAACGTTTTTACCGCTAAATGACTGATAATTTTATGTGTACGCCCTCGACAAACCTCGATAGTTTTTTGAAAATGCACATGATAAGTAACGTATTATGATAAAGTGATACTCTCCATTCATTTATCTACACAAAGTAATGTTTTATTTATCATTTGTAAAGCTAAATATGTCAGTTTGGATCACGTTAAGAACCACAGTGTTTTTCCCAAAATCATATATGACCACCCCCAGTAAAAAATTGAGAAAAAAAAGTTAATAAGGCGACCCCCTTTTTACTTTGCACAGATGTGTTCATAATGCTTAGAGGAACCTGTGCACAAAATGTGTAATGGATTTAAGCTGCGGTTTGAACACACTAATAACCCCTTAATGTCACAGATCTGTTTTAACCCCGACAAATACCTCAGGCTAACCAACCCATTGTTGCTTACATTTTGATTGATAGAATTTCGGATAAGCACCTCTCTCTCTCCCCCCCCCCCCCCCCCCCCCCTCCCCCCCCGAACCACCAGTTTTCAGTTTAAAAAAAATATAAATATCCGAATCAATTTCCAAGTCTGTGTGTGCGCGTACATGCGTGTGTGCGTCCATGCATTCAGGGGTAAAACAAGATTACGCTAGTAGGTATGGATTTTTCTTTGAAGTATTTTTCGTGTGCTTCTTTTTACATTTAGTCAAGTTTTGATTAAATGTTTTAACATAGAGGGGGAATCGAGACGAGGGTCGAGGTGTATGTGTGTGTGTGTGTGTGTGTGTGTGTGTGTGTGTGTGTGTGTGTGTGTGTGTGTGTGTGTGTGTCTGTCGGTCTGTCTGTCGGTCGGTCGGTCTGTCTGTCTGTCTGTCTGTCTGTCTGTCTGTCTGTCTGTGGGTGCGTGTGTGTGTGCGCGTGTGTGTGTAGAACTACTGGACCGATCTTTATGAAATTTGACATGAGAGTTCCTGGGAATGATATCCCCGGACGTTTTTTTTCATTTTTTCGATAAATACCTTTGTTGACGTCATATCCGGCTTTTTGTAAAAGTTGAGGCGGCACTGTCACACCCTCATTTTTCAATCAAATTGATTGAAATTTAGGCAAAGGAATCTTCGACGAAGGCCGGACTATGGTATTGCATTTCAGCTTGGTGGCTTAAAAACTAATGAATGAGTTTGGTCATGAATGAAAGAGTGTGACATGAAGTTCTTGTACATCATTGTAAAGAGTGTGAATGACGTTTTAGTTTAGATGTAAAGCGCTTAGAGCAAGCCTTTTTAACGAAAGTTTTTGATTTAGCGCTATATAAATGTTCTTCTTATTATTATTATTATTATTATTAAAAATCGAAAACTTGTAATTAAAACAAAAAAATATTAAACGATCCAAAAGCAATTTCATCTTATTTTTCGTCCTTTTCTGATTCCAAAAACATATACATATATTATATTTGGATTACAAACAAGCTCTAAAAATCAAAAAATGTGAAAATTATTATTAAAATTAATTTTCCGAACTCGATTTAAAAACAATTTCATCTTATTCCTTGTCGGTCCCTGATTCCAAAAACATATAAATATGATATGTTTGGATTAAAAGCAAACTCAGTAAGCTAAAAAGAATAGACATACAGAAAAAGCGTGTTAATGTTATCCTGCTCAGCGCGACCACTACCGCACTATTCTGCATGGCTTGTCGATTTCACTGCCTTTGCCACGAGCGGTGGACGGACGAAACTACGAGTATGTGGTCTTGGTGAAAAAAGCAGTGCGTTCAGTTTCATTCTGTGAGTTCGATAGCTTGACTAAATGTTGTTATTTCGCCTTACGCGACTTGTTTTGTTTTGTTTTGTTCATGAGCGTCAAGAACTTCAAGCTGCTCTCGCTTCGACTTTGACAGTAAAGCACCACCCCTCACCCCACTTTCAATCCCTTCGGCGGAGATTTATTCACACTATCGAAATCGCTCCAGCATCTTCTGATGGCTTCACAATAAACGTCAATTGACCTAGAAGCATAACTATTCGCCCGGGGCCGTGCCACGTGAAAAGTTGAGCCCAACGACTGGTTAGGGTCCGGTAGGCCGTATCTCGCTTTACCGTATGATTGATGTGGCCGCCGCCCAGTTAGCCGTGACAGTAACCGAAGCGTTGTAGCGGGTGACCGTATTGGACAGTCTCGTTTGACCGTATGATTTTACCTCATCGTGCGTGTGCCGATATGTGTATGTGTGTGTGTGTGTGTGTGGGAGGGGTGTGTGTGTGTGTGTGGGGGGGGGGTGCGATCAGTCACTGGCAAAATAAAACAGAAAAGTGAGGAGAAAAAACCCAGTTGCATGCTCTTTCAATTAACGTGCTTTTTGTTTTAAATACGGTTGTGAGCGTATACAGCAATGGTAGGGTTTGTTTTTCTTCTCTCTGTCTCTCACGTGAGACATATGGAGGATATGTTTGCGATTTCTACTCACAATGTAAAGATCGCGGACAGTTTGCTGTGAGTCAATTCATTTTCAAACGAACAGACGATAGAAACAAAAAGAGGCGGACTCGCTCTTTTGCTTAGTGGACATCGGTTCTGGAAGGTGCACGGGACATAACACTGACAATCAAACATGAGCAAATACGGTCAAACGAGACTGCGAGTCCGTTCCAATGAATGCATACGGTCAAACGAGATACGGTCAAACGAGTTACTGTCAAACGAGATACGGCCAAACGAGATACGGCCAAACGAGATACGGCCAACCGGGAGTACACCCAACGACTGATATCAGATCGGTGTTCAGTAGATGTCTTCGTTTTGGGAAGTTCATTTGAGCTTACAGCAAGATAGACGAGGGAACACGTACTCATCTTCGACAATGGACGAAACGCCTTTTTTTAAAAACAGGCAAGTCATTTTTTCATGGCTTTTGTTAAACGATTATTTTTTTCTCGTGTTCTTGGTATTGTAAGCCACCACACATATTGGTAATTCGTATACAGGTTTGCAACATCTTGAAAGGTTATTAACAAGTCGCGTAAGGCGAAAATACAACATTTAGTCAAGTAGCTGTCGAACTCACAGAATGAAACTGAACGCAATGCAACGCAGCAAGACCGTATACTCGTAGCATCGTCAGTCCACCGTTCATGGCAAAGGCAGTGAAATTGAGAAGAAGAGCGGGGTAGTAGTTGCGCTGAGAAGGATAGCACGCTTTTCTGTACCTCTCTTCGTTTTTAACTTTCTGAGCGTGTTTTCAATCCAAACATATCATATCGATATGTTTTTGGAATCAGGAACCGACAAGGAATAAGATGAAAGTGTTTTTAAATTGATTTCGAAAATTTAATTTTGATCATAATTTTTATATTTTTGATTTTCAGAGCTTGTTTTTAATCCAAATATAACATATTTATATGTTTTTGGAATCAGAAAATAATGGAGAATAAGATGAACGTAAATTTGGATCGTTTTATAAAAAAAATATTTTTTTTACAATTTTCAGATTTTTAATGACCAAAGTCATTAATTAATTTTTAAGCCACCAAGCTGAAATGCAATACCGAAGTCCGGGCTTCGTCGGAGATTACTTGACCAAAATTTCAACCAATTTGGTTGAAAAATGAGAGCGTGACAGTGCCGCCTCAACTTTCACGAAAAGCCGGATATGACGTCATCAAAGACATTTATCAATAAAATGAAAAAAAGTCTGAGGATATCATACCCAGGAACTCTCATGTCAAATTTCATAAAGATCGGTCCAGTAGTTTAGTCTGAATCGCTCTACACACACACACACACAGACACACACACACACACACATACATACACCACGACCCTCGTCTCGATTCCCCCCTCTATGTTAAAACATTTAGTCAAAACTTGACTAAATGTAAAAACGTGTACTAAAGTAGTCTCCTTTTCAAGGTTTTAAAAGTCTATTAGAATTGACCTTGCCCTTGGTTTGTACAACAAGTTTGTAAAATGTACTGTGTTACTGAAATTTATATTTTTAAAAGTGTGTGTCGTCCGTATGAATGTACAATCTCTTTTGTGAAACGGCAGTTATTGAACATTTGATATTGAAAAACTCAATAATCAGTAAAACAATCGTGCAAGCGTCGTATGCAAAGAGAAAGTAGGGACATTACTAAGTCACTTTGAATTATACCGAGTACGCGTTTGTCTTTATCATTATATCTTATAAGTGACTGAGATTGTTGTTGAATGTCGTCTTGATTTTTGGCTCACGAAGTGTAGCCTATGCGATGCTAACTTTTGTCTGTCTGTGCGTGCGTATGTATGTATGTCTGTGGTAGAAACTTTAACATTTGAAGACGTCATATTACATTGACGTCACATTATGACGTACGAGGGTTAGACGTCACGCGATGGAATTACTGAAAGTCTCGGTGATTGTTATTTTGAGCGGGCCGAGACTATTTGGCAGTCGTGTCCATGTAAGTAGGCTACATGCAGACAGACAGATCTAGATCTAGTGTCTCGCTTTCTTGCACAGTTTCACCTATGCTCTTTCTGTGTATGTGTGTGTGTGTGTGTGCGTGTGTGCGTGTGTGTGTGTAGGTGTGTGTGTGTGTGTGTGTGTGTGTATACTGTGTGTGTGTGTGACGGAGTGATTGAGTTTGTGTTACTGTTTGTCGATTTCTTACGTGAGCCTTGAAGGCTCGCCTCTTGTTTTTATGAGGCTTAAAAGGTTGGTACATTTTAGAGGCAAAATGCCGATCGAACCCTGCCTGTATAATTTATGTCATTTACGAATTTAAGTCCGAAAAACCTCAGTGCATACATTGAGCATGGAGTATGGAGACTCAACGCTTGTTGGTGATAGGCTGAAAATGTCACGTGTAGCTTGCCTCGATGTTTCCAGTGAGAAGTAACTCCGGCTTCCACAACCCATAACAATCCGACAAACATATTTCCAACACCAGTCCCACTCTTCACAAAAAGCAGCCAGGCTGTAGATGGTGCGTGTTCTGTTTGAAAGAGGCTTTTGTCCCGGATTTGATATAACCCAAACCAAACTATTTTTAACAGTTTGTTTGTTTGTTTCATCTTACAAGTGATGCTAATGCTTTGCAATCACCACTTCAACACACGTTTCTGCCATCAGTCATAGCAGTGGATTTTCGTTGCAACTCATTTGCAGCACACGAACCCCTCCCCCCCCCCCCCCCCCCCCCCCCCCCCCCCCCCCCAGCCTCGGTGTTGTTTGTCATTAAGTATATGGCTAAGAGAGGCACCGTCGCTGAGATATACATTTGTTCGTTCGTTCTTAAAAAATATCGTCCTCTCTGGTCTACTTTGTCCATTATGAGACAAGCTATCGTTATTTGCCGTAAGAGTGAACATAGACTAGACCTATTCTGTATTTTATAGCTCAGCGGTCTCAGTCCCTAAATCCATAATAGATACCGCGTTTCCCATATTCTCCCCATTCTCCTTTTTTCGCGTCCCCACCTCGACCACCACCCTCCCCCTCCCCCTCCCCCTCCCCCTCCCTCTCTTTTGTACGGCCGGGAGGAAACCTACGACGCTACGTTAAACAATACAAAACGTCATTACTTTTTATGTGTACATAAATATCAGCTTCATTAATTTCCTCCTAGCCACGCGTTATTGAAGCGTTCTTTACTATG
The DNA here is from genome assembly GCF_037325665.1 of Littorina saxatilis. NCBI lineage: Eukaryota > Metazoa > Mollusca > Gastropoda > Littorinimorpha > Littorinidae > Littorina > Littorina saxatilis. Next base: position 2,808,417 of record NC_090250.1, on the reverse strand, counting down.
CCGACGAAAGCTGTTACCTGGTAAGCATATTTATATGAGAAGAACAAACGCATGTGAAACCAGTGCCTTTGTTAATTCACAAGCCGTTCAATCGGAGAGGAGAGACGCGTTACTTGTGTGCATCTTTGCTATATTGGAGACCAGATGGAAAGCGTGTAACTCACATCATGTGCTACTGTTCCTGTGTTTGAGATTCCTTTTCTGCAAGTACAGCGAACTAAACTGTGCAAACAACCCATTATTGCAACAACTTTTCTACCAGATAAACCATTCATTTCTGTGTCATTTCATTCAAACTTGCCATGCCGTTAAAGGCACATCACTTGGCTATCTGGCATATTTTTCGAGTCAACGATTTCTTTTATTGGGGTCACGTGGGTACCCCCACTGCGGCCTGACAAAAACGTAAGGTACCAATTGAAAAATCTTCAAACATTTATAATAGGCACATCTTGGCAACTTTTACATACGAGGAGATTGTCAAATCAAATATCTATCCAGAACATGTTGTTTTGTTTAGTTGGCTTGCGTATTTTGTGTGTTATGCTATTCCTACTGATGCACCTGTTCTGGATAGATAATGGATTTGACTTTCTCCTCGTATGTAAAAGTTGCCAAGCTGTGCGTATCCGGAATGTTAATCGATATTTTAATTGCTAACATTTTTGTCTGGTCGATTAAGGGGGTACCCTTATTTGAGCGCCGGTTTAAAAGACATCTTTGATCCGGAAAGTTTGCCAGATAGCCGAGTTGAGCGGCATAGAAAGTTTGAATAAAGTCAAACGGGAATGAATGCTTTAGTGAGGATACAAAAGTGGTTGCAATAAAAAAAATAAAAACATTGCACAGTTTAATTGCACCGCTACCTCCAAAACTGTGAAAAACATTTGAGATCTTTACTTACAGAGACAAGGACAGCACAATACCAGTATCCAAATGTTCGCCCATAGAGAGGCCACTGTTTTTTCTCTTTTATTTTTTCAGGGGTCGATTCCAACACTCCTTTTTACATTTAGTCAAGTTTCGACTAAATGTTTTTACGTAGACGGGGGAATCGAGATGAGGGTCATGGTGTCTCTGTGTGTGTGTGTGTGTGTGTGTAGAGCGATTAAGAGAAAACTACTGGACCGATCTTCATGAAACTTGACATGAGAGATCCTGAGTATGGCATCCCCAGATTTTTTTTTTCCATTTTTTTGATTAATGTGTTTGATGACGTCTATTCCAGCTTTTCATGAAAGTTGAGGCGGCACTGTCACGCTCTCATTTTAAACCAAATTAGTTGAAATTTTGGTCAACTAATCTTCGACGAAGCCCGGACTTTGGTATTGCATTTCAGCTTGGAGGCTTAAAAACTAATTAATGAGTTTGCTCATTAAAGTTGTCATTAAAATCGAATTCTTGCAAACAGATTTAAAATTGATGGTATCGTATTCTTTATCACATTCTGAATCTAAAAATATTAAGAGTTATTTCTAATATGCTGACTTGTAGCAAATGATAACAGACATGTCGAGAAAAAAGATATCAAGCATGAGCCTTTTAGGCGAATGCTGATATTGTTTGTGAGACATGTCTGTTATCATTTGCTAACAGACAGCATATTAGAAATAACGGTTTTATTACCGTTTAATTCGACCAAGGTAGGAGCGCTCAAGTTCCCATTGCGGCTGTTCTGTCTAATTCGCGGGGTCGCTTCGAACTTTGTTTTGGTCGAATTAAACGGTAATAAAACCGTTATTTTTAATATGCTGACTGTTAGCAAGTGATAACAGACATGTCTCACAAACGATCAGCATTCGCCTAAAAGGCTCATGCTTGATATTTCGTCGCGATATAACCGTCGTGGTTGAAAACGACGTTAAACACCAAATAAAGTAAAGTAAAGTAAATGCTTGATATTTTCTTTCTCGACATGTCTGTTATTTGCTAACAGCCAGTATATTTGAAATAACTCATATTGTAATTCAATCAAGTTTGCGTTTTAATGAAACAGATGTTGTGATTGGTTAGAATGCCCCAACTCATTAAAAATTACCGGTCATTAATTGTCGATAACCACTCGCTAAAAAATCCATTTAACAACCTGCTGGCGAGGCGCATTGACAGAGCCTCAACTATTGAGGGTCATTTTACAAGTAGGAAATATGAAGGCCAACGAAATACCGAGAGCATAAGGTATGCGAAGTGATGACGTCGAATACGTGACGTAAGTTGATGCATGAATTCTTCCGGACTACGTCAGTCAATTCCAAAGATCGCTTTTGTGATGAAGAAAACAAAACAGGAGCAGAGTGATACGATAGGAATACAGAGACATATTTCTTGGGACTTGACCCTTGCAGGTAGGTGGACTGAAAGTAGTGTGTGAACAGAACAGAACTAATTCTGTCTGTTTACAACCGCATGCAAGCAGGAAAGAGATCGTCGTCAGATTGAATTACAATAACATTATTAACATGCTTCCATTTGAAACTTCTCGGTCTTCATCGTGGATTGACGCCCTCCCAAAGTCTAATTGAAGCCCGACGGAGCGAAATTAGCTTTTGTCCGGCGTCAATCCCCGATGAAGACCTCGAAGTTTCAAATGGAAGCATATGTTACAGGCACAGTAAGCCTCCCGTAAACCATCACAGATACGGTCAGGCTTTTACACACAGTACAAACACCCTTTCATTTAAACACTCACCGATTGAGAACATCCTAGGTGCCCTCCGTAAAGAGCGAACAATTTTCAAAGAATTTATTTTTGCGTGGTTTATCTTCTTACCCCTGAGCCATCGTGAACCCGTGTGATCCAGTTTCCCTTTTCCACAATGAAGTCGTCAGTTTGTCATTTGATTGCGACTCGATGTGAGCTTATTTACAATTGCACGTTTTTATGCACGAAACAAACGGATGTGGTTCACAAGAACTCTAGCGATGGCTTTTGACTGTTGAGAGGAACGGCGATATGCATAAACCGTCGTCTGCTACGACCCTTGCGTGACCCTGCTTCCGGGCTTTTCTTTTTTCAAACTTTCACAACTTCGAATTGTACTGATCTTGTCTTGATGAAAAAAGAATTCTTTTATGATTAAAGAATGTTTGTGTAACAAGCTGTCAATTTATTATTTAGATTTTAAAAGTTAGGTCTAGCGCAAAAACGCACCACGGTCCAAAAACATTTTGATAATCATCGATTCACGGCTATCGCCAGTTTACATCGATAGAATGAGACCCGAAGGGAAGTAACTCATGAGTTCAGGATGGGTCCAAAAAGTGTTCGAGACAATCTGCAAAATTAATTCTTTAAAAATTGCTCGCTCTTTATGTTCCCGTTTTGTGAGCGTTCAAATGGAAGGGTGTTTGTACTGTGTGTAAAAGCCTGACAGTATCTGTGATGGTTTACGGGAGGCTTACTGTCCGGGCGTGATTTCCGGTATTGAATATTCATAACAGCCGTCCAGCACCAGAACGAGGCGCCATTGTTGTAGAGGACCAAGTCCACGAAAATAAATTCTTTGAAAATTTCTCACGCTCGACAGAAAGCAGCCAGGTTGTTCCCGTTCGGTGAGCGTTCAAATGAAAGTATGCTTGTACTGTATGTAGACGCTCGGGGAGCTCTGTGATGGTTTACGGGAGACTTACTGTGCCTTTAATGTGTAAATGTCATGTTTACTCTTAAAATGTTCATGTTTACTCTTAAAGGTCCTTGTCTACATTTTTATACCAAAATCGCCATTTGACCATTAAAATGCAGAGTCTATTATCTACAAATATCAACAATACACCCCCTTTCGATCAGGAAAGACGAAGCCAGTGTCGCCGTTTGAAAATTCATTGTAGTATTCCAGCGTAGTACTCATAGTAGGATATCCTTATTTGGAAAATGCCAAGCGCAAAACTCCTCTCAAATCCCGTGCATTTCGTGCGTTTAAAAAAAAAAGCGTGGACAGCGCTCCAGTGTCAAACTGTTGCTGCA
>NC_090250.1:2751953-2799453 GCF_037325665.1 Littorina saxatilis | reverse complement strand
TCATCTTTTTCTCCATCATTTTCTAATTCCAAAAACATATAAATATGTTATATTTTGATTAAAAACAAGCTCTAAAAATTAAAAATATAAAAATTATGATTAAAATCAAATTTTTACGAAATCAATTTAAAAACAATTTTATCTTATTCCTTGATTCCAAAAACATATAGATATGTTATGCTATATGTTATGTTTGGATTAAAAACAAGCTCAGAAAGTTAAAAATAATAGAAATAGAGAAAAGCTCGCTATCCTGCTCAGTGCAACCACTACCGCGCTAAACTGGCTTGTCAATTTCACTGCCTTTTCCACAAGCAGTCTTGGTGAAAAAATGCAGTGTGTTCAGTTTGATTCTGTGAGTTCGACAGCTTGACTAAATGTAGTAATTTCGCCTTATGTGACTGGGTGGGCGAGTGGTAACGCACTTGCGCTCGGATGCGAGAGGTTGCGAGTTCGACCCTGGGTCAGGGCGTTAGCAATTTTCTCCCCCCTTTCCTAACCTAGGTGGTGGGTTCAAGTGCTAGTCTTTCGGATGAGACGAAAAACCGAGGTCCCTTCGTGAACACTACATTGGGGTGACTGCACGTTAAATATCCCACGATTGACAAAAGGGTCTTTCCTGGCAAAATTGTATAGGCATAGATAAAAAATGTCTACCAAAATACCCGTGTGACTTGGAATAATAGGCCGCGAAAAGTAGGATATGCGCCGAAATGGTTGCGATCTGCTGGTCGATGTGAATGCGTGATGTATTGTGTAAAAAAATTCCATCTCACACGGCATAAATAGATCCCTGCGCCTTGAAACCGAGTCTGGAGATACGCGCGCGATATAAGACTTCATATAATTACGCGACTTGTTTCTAGTTGCAGGAGACCCCTCTAATGAGAAACACCTTCCAATGTAGGACATCTCCTGTACTCCTGGGCTTTATTTATTATCTTAAAATCAGGAAGTTTCAAATTGTGACCTGCTGTGACTAGTTTCAAATTGATGGAGATATTTCTTGTTGAAATAAGTCTTCGAGTCTTTTTTACATTTAGTCAAGTTTTGACTAAATGTTTTAACGTAGAGGGGGGAATCGAGACGAGGGTCGTTGTGTATGTGTGTCACTGTGTGTGTGTGTGTGTGTGTGTGTAGAGCGATTCAGAGAAAACTACTGGACCGATCTTCATGAAACTTGACATGAGAGATCCTGAGTATGGTATCTCCAGACGTTTTTTTTAATTTTTTTGATAAATAGCTTTGATGACGTCATAATTATCCGGCTTTTTGTGAAAGTTGAGGCGGCACTGTCACGCTCTCATTTTTCAACTAAATTGGTTGAAATTTTGGTCAAGTAATCTTTGACGAAGTCCGGACTTTGGTATTGCATTTCAGCTTGGAGGCTTAAAAATTAATTAATGAGTTTGCTCATTAAAGTTGTCATTAAAATCGATTTTTCGCAAACAGACTTAAAATTGATTGCATCGTATTCTTCATCATATTCTGAATCTAATAATATAATACATATGTCATGTTTACTCTTAAAATGTGATCACCAGTAACGAAAATAGATGAATTAGTCTTACGATAAAAATGTAAGAAATCGATCCAAAAATGATTTCATCTTATTCTTTATCATTTCCTTATTCCAAAAACATATAGATATGATAGGTTGTATTCAAAACAAGCTCCGAAAGTTAACAAGAATATAGAAAAGCGTGCTTTCCTGCTTCTATATATATATACGACTAGTGTCTGTCTGTCTGTCTGTCTGTCTGTCTATCTGTACGCGATGCACGGCCACAGTTCTCGGTCGATCTTTTTCAAATTTGGACACCGTATTCAGCTACACCCCGGACACAATATCATCGATGAGATATTTCAACACGTGCTCTCAGCGCGCAGCGCTGCGCGCTGAACCGATTTTTTGGGTTTTTTTGTTTTTGTTGTTGTCGGGATCCACTACCAGTAACTCTTCCTTATCTTCTCCAGTGTTTTCAGCCACAATTATCTCCCTTCCTCCGTGTGGCGTCAATCCATATTCCCGTTACTACGTTACTATTTTCAGAAGCTCACTGCACGTTACTATTTTTAGAAGGTGTCCAGTGTTTTGCGCGTTTATCTCCTTTCCTTCGTGCCGGGTCCCAGACGCAGCCTGGTATTCGGCTCTACTTCTTCCCGGCGAAGCCGGTACCCGGCGAAGCGGGTAATCATCTAGTAGCTCAATACGTTTGTATACGCTACCGCGCTATTCTGCCGTGTTAATTTCACTGCGTTTTGCACGTGGAAGGTGAGCGATTTCCTTCTCGCGGAGACTGACGAAGCTGTACTGTCTTGGTGAAAAACTACAGTGCGTTCAGTTTCATTCCGTAAGTTCGACAGCTTGACTAAATGTAGTAATTTCGCCTTACGCGACTTGTTTATCAATGTTCTGCATAATTTTCTCTTTTCTTTTTTATTTTGTTTTTTGATCTTATGTAGGCAAATTGTAAGTGTGTAAGTATTTCTAGTATATATAGACCTTTTCTTTTTTTCTTTCTTGATCCTCCCCAAACCATCCCAAACAGAATTTTCTTTTTCTGTTCTCCCCTATTTTGTTTTCTTATTTGCCATTTTTTGGCGCTTGTTTCTGGTCTTGATCTTACCACGCGGGCTAATTGAAAGCTTGTTGTACAGGTATTCTTCCCATTAAATCAAACTTTGGGATGGCATGGCTTGTGTGTGTGTGTGTGTGTGTCTGTGTGTGTGTGTGTGTGTGTGTGTGTGTGTGTGTGTGTGTGTGTGTGTGTGTGTGTGTGTTCATGCATGCACCTGTCTGTCTGTAATAGTTTCTGTATTGTTAACCAGTCTCTTTAAATCTTGCTATAAAAATACTGTCCTTTGCACATCAAGGGAACTATGATTCTCTTTTATGTTATTTACCTGCTTTCATATGAAAGAATTTTAAATGGCAACAGTGGCATTTTATGATAGATTAAAAATAAAAAACATGATGTTTAAAGCCATATGTACTCGATGACTATACACGCTAATTGCTTTACCAACAGCTGGAGACAGACTAAATTAAGTTCCCTGCAAAATATTGTGGTCTAGGACCCCTTAAATGTTGAGATATTTGAATTTTCATTTTGATCTGGATCGTCCTATTTATAGATTTGGCAACACAGGTAACGTTGATGCAAGGGAGAGAACACCGCGGCTTTGTTGACATCCTCACTTTTTCAGAGGCTAGAACAAGCTGTAATGCATGTATTATGGTCCGCGCATGGTGACGTATCGTCATTATATGGTCTTATGGTGCGTTTGACATCGATTGTGGGCAAACTACACTTTGTAAACACGGGAGTGCGTTAGTATGCCTTTAAACATGTGCAACAAACTTAATGTCAAGCTATAAGCTAGTTCAGTATATTAAAAATGTAACAGCTTGAGGTGAGGCTTATCACATATCGAAACTTACTTGTAAATCCATCTACAGTATGATACTCGAATATCGACTAGCTATAATATAGCTTTTTCTGACTGCAAATCTAACAGACACACACACAGATAAACTAACAAACACCGATGCATGCCTGCATGCACTGCCTCACACACACACAGTCACACACACACACACACACAGTCACACACACACACAGTCACACACACACACAGTCACACACACACACACACACACACACACACACACACACACACACAGTCGCACACAGTCACATACACACAGTCACACACACACAGTCACACACACACAGTCACACACACACAGTCACACACACAAACAGTCACACACACACAGTCTGCACACACACAGTCTGCACACACACAGTCACACACACAGTCCCAAACACACACAGTCACACACGCACAGTCACACACACAGTCACACACACACACAGTCACACACACAGTCCCAAACACACACAGTCACACACGCACAGTCACACACACAGTCACACACACACAGTCACACACACAGTCACACACACAGTCACACACACACACAGTCACACACACAGTCACACACACAGTCACACACACAGTCACACACACAGAGTCACACACAGAGTCACACACACAGTCACACACACACAGTCACACACACAGTCACACACACAGTCACACACATACAGTCACACACACAGTCACACACACACAGTCACACACACAGTCACACACAGTGACACACACAGTCACACACACAGTGACACACACTGTCACACACAGTCACACACAGTGACACACACAGTCACACACACAGTGACACACACTGTCACACACAGTCACACACACAGTCAAACACGCACAGTCACACACACAGTCACACACACAGTCACACACAGTCACACTCACACACAGAGTCACACACACACACACACACACACACAGTCTGCACACACACAGTCTGCACACACACAGTCACACACACAGTCACACACACAGTCACACACACACAGTCACACACACAGTCACATACACAGTCACACACACAGTCACACACACACAGTCACACACACAGAGTCACACACAGAGTCACACACACAGTCACACACACACAGTCACACACACAGTCACACACACACACAGTCACACACACAGTCACACACACACACTCACACACACACAGTCACACACACACACAGTCACACACACAGTCACACACACAGTCACACACACAGTCACACACACACAGTCAAACACACACTGTCACACACACCGTCACACACACCGTCACACACACAGTCACACACACACAGTCACACACACACACATACACATGGACACATACAAAGCAACGTGTTTTAAGCTTACACTTTGTTTCACTTCATGAATAGACAAACACACATATCCATGTAACACCTTCCCAATACCCCCTCTCACACACACACACACTCATTACTCACACACACACACACACACATACACACACACACACACACACTCATTACTCACACACACACACACTCATTACTCACACACACACACACACTCATTACTCACACACACACACACACACACACACACACACACACACACACACACACACACACACACCACCACCACCACCACTTACCCAACCCCACTCACACACACACACACACACACACTGACACTCACCCACCCTTCAAAATTAAAAAAAAAATATATATATACCCTGCACAACCCACTGACTCCTTCCCCCCCCCCCACACCCTCTCACACTCACTTACACCAAAGAACACAACAAGCATAACATACTGTACTTTCCTTTCAGCCCAGCCTGGACGAGGTTGTGAAGTCGTGCAGAGGGCGCAACCTGTTCTTCTCCACCGACGTTGACCAGGCCATCCTGGAGGCCGAGCTCATCTTCATCTCCGTCAACACCCCCACCAAGAACTATGGCCTGGGCAAGGTAAGGGGAATTTGTGTGTGTGTGTTTGGGGGTGTGCATGCATGCGTGTGTGTGTGTTTGGGGGTGTGCATGCATGCGTGTGTGTGTGTGCATATGTGTGTGTGCGTGTGTGTTAATATTTATCTTCATCTTTGTCAACACCCCAACCAAGAACTATGGCCTGGGAAAGGTAAGGGGAATTTGTGTGAGTGAGGAGGGGTGTACGTGTGTGTGTATGTGTGTGTGTTAATTAATTTATCTTCATCTCTGTCAACACTCTTACAAAAAACTATGGCCTGGGAAAGGTGATAGTGAAAGGGGGCCTGGTAGCTCAGTTGGTAGAGCACTGGACTTGTGATCGGAAAGTCGCAGGTTAGAATTCGGGCCGGGATGGACACCGGTCAACATTATGTACAAACCTAGAGACTGAAGCCATGTCCCACCCCCACGTCGCCAGAATGGCACGTAAAAGACCTTGGTCATTCTGCCATAAGTGCAGGTGGCTGCAGACACTTGGGTAGTGCGACTCTGTTGCTGCTAGCTTTCCCCTGGGAGGAAGCGACCCGAATGTCCCACCAATGGGACTATAAAGTAATGAAAAAATGAAATGAAATACATTTACTTTCATAAAGCACTTGGGTTGTGTGTGCATTGTGCAAGTTTGTCTGTATCTGTGTGTGGCCTGCCACCAGCAGTGTTGTTCCAAGTTTGTCTGTATCTGTGTGTGGCCTGCCACCAGCAGTGTTGTTCCAAGTTTGTCTGTATCTGTGTGTGGCCTGCCACCAGCAGTGTTGTTCCAAGTTTGTCTGTATCTGTGTGTGGCCGGCCACCAGCAGTGTTGTTCCAAGTTTGTCTGTATCTGTGTGTGGCCTGCCACCAGCAGTGTTGTTCCAAGTTTGTCTGTATCTGTGTGTGGCCTGCCACCAGCAGTGTTGTTCCAAGTTTGTCTGTATCTGTGTGTGGCCTGCCACCAGCAGTCTTGTTCCAAGTTTGTCTGTATCTGTGTGTGGCCTGCCACCAGCAGTGTTGTTCCAAGTTTGTCTGTATCTGTGTGTGGCCTGCCACCAGCAGTCTTGTTCCAAGTTTGTCTGTATCTGTGTGTGGCCTACCACCAGCAGTGGTGTTCCAAGGCTCAGCGGACAATTGAAAATAAGTATAGTGCACGTGCATCTGAGACTTTGCATGAAATGACCTTAATGCTGACTTTGCATGAAATGACCTTAATGCTGACTTTGCATGAAATGACCTTAATGCTGACTTTGCATGAAATGACCTTAATGCTGACTTTGCATGAAATGACCTTAATGCTGACTTTGCGTGAAATGACCTTAATGCTGACTTTGCATGAAATGACCTTAATGCTGACTTTGCATGAAATGACCTTAATGCTGACTTTGCGTGAAATGACCTTAATGCTGACTTTGCATGAAATGACCTTAATGCTGACTTTGCATGAAATGACCTTAATGCTGACTTTACGTGAAATGACCCTAATGCTGACTTTGCGTGAAATGACCTTAATGCTGACTTTGCGTGAAATGACCTTAATGCTGACTTTGCGTGAAATGACCTTAATGCTGACTTTGCGTGAAATTACCTTAATGCTGACTTTGCATGAAATGACCTTAATTGAGCGCAAAGTCGCTTTCAGTTCACTGCCAAAGCTTCCCCAAAAGCGGCGTATGGCTGGCTGAATGGCGGGGTATAAACGGTCATACACGGGGTAGTTTCAGCCCGTGAACGAAGAAGAAGAATTAAGTGCCAAAGCTTCTTGCAGTCAGCCTCATGAAGTTCTAGACTTCGCAAAGTCGTCTTTGCCCAATTAATTTGAGGCTTTGCCCAATTAATTTGAGGCTTAACAGCATACTAGGTGTACTATATTTGCTCGGATTTTGTTCACCTCAGCGTTGTGTTTTTGTATTTTTAAAGGGCCGTGCAGCAGATCTGAAATTTGTGGAGTCATGTGCTCGGCGCATTGCGGAGATCGCCAAGAGCTCCAAGATTGTGGTGGAGAAAAGCACAGTCCCGGTAAAAGCGGCTGAAAGCATCACCAACATCTTGAAAGCCAACGTCAAGCCCGGCATCAAATATCAGGTAAGTGTCAATGAGTGAATGTGGGAGTCGCAGCTCATGAATGCACAAGAAGAAGAAGTAGTATGTGTGACAGCTGTCAGAGTGTTACAGACCAGAGAATCAGCATTAAACCACTGTCAACAGGTGACTCTCACAGAATCATACCAATGGATCGAGGTACTAGATTGTAAAAGCGGCGGCACGCATTGTCCAAGAGTTCATTGACAGTTGAGTTGTTGGATGTATGGTAGAAGCTGATGTACTACAAATACCAGACATTTAATATCATATTCTTACTCCGAATCACATTAGCATTGAGTCACCTGAGATGCTTATCACTGAAAAACGCTTACCCGGCTAAAGAATTTAAAGGGAAGCAACCCCATCACCAAAACGAAAGTGAAAGTAGCTTTGGTAATGGGCCAGTACACCGGGAGTTACCTCCCATACGGGTGTATGCCACGTCACTTCCTCTAGGAACACGTGCCTATTATCATACGTCTTTTTCACCTCGGAGAGGACGGTTCACTTTTTGACGCTCTGTGGCTGACCTTGTGTGTTTGAGTGACACCCGCCGGCCACGTTACCCAGCTTGTCTGCTCGCCTTGCCTACAGTTTGGTGAGCTCGTTCCCGTTTGTTGTTGGTTGTTTGCGCTGTTTCGTTACTGTACGTTGTCCGTTTTTTACGGACTTGTGTGTCAGTGACTTGCGTGTTTCGCCATTTTGTTGTGTGAGTTAGTTAGCTAACTCGTGTGACTTTGCTAGTAGCTCTGCGTGCCCTCTTTCTGTTTGGGCAAGTGTAGCTTTAGTATTTTGTTGACGCGTAAGCGTGTGTGTTTACTGTGTTTTCAGTCGTTTTGACTTACGTTTCAGTAAATCTTTTTGGCTTTGCCACGTGTTGTTGACGTTTGTGTCAGTGTCTTGCGTGTCGCCATTTTGTTGTGTGAGTTAGTTTTCTAGCTCGTGTGACTTTGTTTGTAGCTCTCCGTGCCTCTGCTTGTGGGGCAAGTTTAGCTATAGTATTTTGTTAACGCATTAGTGCGTGTGTTTACTGAATTTTCCAGTCGTTTAGACTTATGTTTCAGTAAATTTTTTCGCGTTGCCACGTGTTGTTGTCAACATGTCTGATTCAGACAAGCGCCGTGGCAAGTCGGACCCCAAGGGGAAAATTAAGGCTAAGTCTTCCTCTTCCAAAGCAACGTTACTTGTTACAGACCAAGAGCGTAACACTTTGTTGGCTGTACCAATTTCGGCGCCTAGCGCTGTTACTACTTCTGCTTCTTTTGCGGCGCCTAGCGCTACTGTTACTTCTGCACCTGTCTCTACATCGGAGACTTCGTCTTCTTTGTTAGCACCTGGACAAGGTGCGTTGGTTTCCTCTCTGTTAAAGTCACTGGTTCCAGAAATCCGCAGCTTGGTGCAGGCAGAATTTCAGCGTTCCGTCGCCAGCAGTTCGGCGTTTCCGGCATCTGGCAGTGACGTCCGGGCATTGGCTTCCGTGTCTTTGTCCTCCACTTCCGGCTTGGAGCAGCGTCCTCCCTCTTCAGCGTCGGTTGGTAAGCAGAGCTGGTCCGATAGCCCTCGTGAGGCGCCTGGACGTTCTCCTTCGGGGGACAGCTCTTTCGCATCGGGTCACGACCGATACCTTGCTGATCTTTCATTTCCGGCGATAACCTACGAGGCCCCGGACTTGTTCGAACAGCGGCGGCAGTCGGTTTCGACTGCCGCATTTCCGGCACTTGCCGGAAGTGATGATCCGTCCGCTCCGGCACGCTACGGCGGTCGCGGCAGGATGGAGTATTCACTGACTTCCGGTCCTTCCGGATCGCGAAGTCAACCAGTGCAGTCTTCACTTCCGCATTTTGCGGTTCCGTTGACTACACTTCCGGTTTCGGCCGGAAACGCTTCTTCCTCTTCTGGTGGTTCCTTCCGGATACCAGATAGTGGATTACAGCGTGCGCCTTCCGGCTTTCAAGCGCCTAGGCTTGAGCAGGCATCACTCCACTCAGTCGGGGGAGTGACGTCAGCTCATCCAGCTCCGGTTTTTGCGGATGGTCGTCCTGCTTACCCTTTACCTTCACAGGATTTTGGGCGGCAGGATGACGTTAGTGCTCAGGCTTTTCCGGTTTCCGGTTTGCCAGGGCATGCTTCTGCTTCCGGAACTGGTGACTTCGGTCAGGGTTCCACGTGTGACTATTCTGATGCTCCATCAGTGGTCAGCGAGGAGTCGCGGGGCGTGTTTCCGTCGAAGCTCAAGGCTGTTCTTGACGTCGCGGCGGAAGTAACGTCTCGTTATTTTCCTGAAGGGGTGGTGGCTGCGGACTCTTCCGCATCATTCGTTCCTTCTGCCATGGCGGACTTCCGGCCGGCACAGGAGGATGTTTCTTCCTTCCGGTTCGCCGAGTCTCCGTCAGTGGCTTACCAACTTTCGCATTCACTGGTTCGTCCAGCACATGCGGGGAGTGGTATTCGGCCAGTGCCTGTTCCGTTACTGCTTCCTTTTGGTCCAGTTCCGGAATCAGCTCAGCAGTGGGTGGCTTCAGCTGCCCAAGCCTCTTCCTTCGTGCCTACGGCCAATAGGAAGCTTGGCATGCCCAATCAGAGCCAGAATTGGCTGGCGTCTTTTGCACTCCCTAGGGCTACCCTTCCGGTTTCCCGGGAATTGCTGCCTCTTCTGACTAAACCGATCAAGCGTGATTCGGTTTTGCCGGTTTCCGAGGCTTCCCTCCTCTCTGCTGAGGAGGTTGGACGTCGGCAGATCGAACTGTCCTCCATTGCGGAGACTCTCGTTCGGGCTCTGTCTCGGGCATTGACCGATTCGCTAGTTCCTTTCACTCTCAGTGAAGAACAGAATGCGGACGATGTCTCTGCGCTTTTGGCCGCATTGGCCAAGGTCAATGAGGAACAATTGCGTCTTTCCTCCCTGCAGTACACCCAAGCGGTACTCTGCAGGAGGGATCTCTTCCTCTCGCAGTCCCAATTCACGGAACTGGCTACTAGGGAGACCTTGAGAGTCTCCCCGGTCTCAGAGGAGTCTCTCTTCTGTCCGCTGGCACTGGATGCCAGACAGAAGGAGATTCAGTCAAACAAGGACAGTCAGTTCCTTGACTACACTCTGAAGGGGGTGAAACAGTCTCAGCCTTCTAAACAGAAGCAGGCTCAGACATCGTCTAACCCCAAGCCAGCTCAGAAGCGGCAGGCTCCGCCGGCCGCTCGTGGTGGGAAGAAGAGGACGGCATCGGGGAGGGGGCGTGGCGGCTCTGGAAGTAAGCCACACCCCCAATGAAGCGCTCCCGATCTCACCTCCCTCCCGCCCTCCACCTTGGTGATGGCGGGAGGCCCCTCCCGGGCACTTTCTCGTTGGATGTCGGTAGTAGACAGCCAATGGATTGTGGGAGTGGTGAGATCGGGCTTCCGTCTACTCTGGCGGGAGGAAAAGGCGCCTCTTACCCGAGTGCCTCCGCGGTTCAAGCCCCCCTTCTCGCAGGAAGCACGTTCCGTCTTGCAGTCGGAAATTGCCTCCCTGGAGCAGAAGGGCGCGGTGGAGAGAGTTCGGGTCCACAGCTCCCTGGGATTTTACGGGCGTCTGTTCGCTGTTCCCAAAGCATCAGGAGGATGGCGTCCCGTGTTGGATTTATCTCTCCTCAATACTTTCTTGAGGGAGATAAAATTCAAGATGGAGACGCCAGCCTCTGTCCGAGACTCTCTCCGCCCAGGAGACTGGGTGACCTCGATCGATCTCACGGACGCATACTTTCACATTCTTATGCATCCGGCCGACCGGAAATGGCTTCGTTTCCGGTGGGGAGATCAGATCTACCAGTTTCGCGCACTCCCTTTCGGGCTGTCTCTCGCACCATGGATTTTCACCATGGTGGTGAGACAGGTCTGTGCACTGGTGAGGTCCCAGGGTATCCGTCTGCGGGCTTATCTGGACGACTGGCTCATCATGAACCAGTCCCAGAGCGGCTGTTCGCAGGATACCCTGACGGTTCTTCGAGAATCCAACTCGTTGGGGTTCTCGATCAACCGGGTAAAGTCGGAGCTGACCCCGTCACAGACATTCACTTATCTGGGGATGTCTTTCGACACGGTCGCTTGGACTGTCCAGCCTTCTCAGAGAAGGGTGGACAAGCTCCAAGCCCAGATTCGCTCCACTTTACCTCTCCTGATGGCTTCCATCCGCTCGCTCGCCTCCATCTTGGGGCAGATGGAGTCTATGGCTCTTCTGGTTTCACTGGGCCGGGTCCACAAACGTCCGCTTCAGTTCGCGCTGAAGCCGTTTGTGGACTCTCCTCTGGTGGACTGGGACGCCCTCATCCCTTTGCAGGGATGGTTCCAGTCTGCGACCCTTCCGTGGTTGGACACGGAGTGGGTCTGCAGAGGTGTTCCGATCGTCGTGCCCCTCCCCGACCTGGACCTCTTTACAGATGCGTCCAGGGAGGGTTGGGGGGCACATACAGATCTTCAGACTACTTCCGGTCTGTGGACGACGGAGCAGTCCTTGTGGCACATCAACTTGCTGGAGCTAGAGGCAGTTGCTCTAGCTCTGGCCAAGTTTCTGCCCTCCCTGTACGCCAAACATGTTCGTCTGTTTACAGACAACATGACAGTGGCGGCGTACATCAACAAGCAGGGAGGCTCGCGGTCCCCGTCTCTCTCGGAGAGGGCTTGCGAGATCCTGGTGTGGTGCTTTCAGCATCATATCACGATCTCGGCCAGGTACCTTCCAGGGAGGCTGAACACTTTGGCGGATGCGCTCAGTCGTTCCGGTACAGTGCTTCAGTCGGAGTGGACGATCACTCACGGGGCACTGCTTCGCCTTTGGGCCCAGGTCCAAAAGCCTCTGGTGGACCTTTTTGCCACAAGGTACTCAAAGAGGCTTCCGGTGTTCGTCTCGCCATTCCCGGACCCTCAGGCATGGCGAGTGAACGCTCTGGACTTTCCCTGGACGGGTCTGGAGGCGTACGCCTTTCCTCCCTTTCCGTTACTCAGCCGAGTAATCCGGAAAGCGGAGATGGAGGAGCCGGCCCTTCTTCTTCTGGTCGCTCCTCTGTGGCCGTCGCAGGTCTGGTTTCCAGATCTTCTTCGGCTCGCCCAAGGGCCCCCCATTCCTCTCGCACTCGTGCGAGGGGAACTAGTGCAGCCCCGAACAGGCATTCCACACGAGGAGCCCAGTCTTCTGAAGCTTCACGTGTGGAAGTTGTTCGGGACTCGCTGAAGCGCTCTGGGGCGTCGTCTTTGACTCTGGACTTGGTGGCTCGCTCGCATAGAGCGTCCACCTCTTCAGTTTATGCTTCCCACTGGAAGGCATGGACTGCCTGGTGTTCAGCTAGAGGGGTGAGTTCGGTGGCTCCGCGCTCTATTCAGGTCGCTAACCACCTCTCTTTCATGTCTTCGCAGGGCGCCTCAGTCTCCTCGTTGAGGGTCCGGCGCTCCGCTATCTCGGCGACTCTTAAGCAGATTGGTCGTTCTGTTCGAGTCGGGGGCGTTATAGCTGCAGTCATTAAAGGGGCTGCTCTTAAGGAAGCTAAAGCTCGTTTGCCCGCTCCCAAGTGGGACTTGTTTTTAATCCTGGAATTCCTTCGTTCTGCGGATTTTGAGCCTTTAAGCGAGGCCAGTCTGTTCAATGTCACTCGCAAAGCGCTGTTTCTCCTTTTGTTGGCTACGGCCCGACGGGGTAGCGAGGTCCACGCCCTGTCGGGTCAGCCTGGAGATATCTCCTTTGAGCCGGACGGTTCCGCATCTTTGCGTTTCCGGCCTGATTTCCTGGCCAAGAATCAGTCTCCGGGGCAGGCCTCTCCGCTGGTTAGAGTTAAGGCTCTGACCAGCGCGTTGGCCCCGGATGACCCCGATTCGGTCAATTGCCCTGTGAGGGCACTTCGTCTGTACTTAGCCCGGACTCAGCCGATTCGGTCTAGTTCTCAGAAGTTGTTGTTTATCTCTCTCCTTACTAGGCGCGAGAAAGATTTGTCGAAGGTAACGTTGGCCCGGTGGGTGTCCTCGCTCATCAAGCAGGCTTATGAGTGGAGTCGCACAAAGAGGGGGGGGGTTATGCCCTCCTTGCCACTTGACTCGGCCCGAGCCCATGAAACGAGGGCGTGGGCATCCTCTCTGGCAGTTCTGCGCTCCAGACGTCTAGAGGAGGTGCTGACAACTGCGTATTGGCGTTCCGAAGATGTTTTCATAAACTTTTATCTTCGGGACGTCACAGCTCTTCGACAGGATGGCTCCAGAGGCCTTCCAGCGCTCATAGCAGCAGGCCAGTTCCTGTCCAGAACTTGATGGTGAGTTTTGATTCATTTCTAGCCCACCGCCTTGTTGATGTTATCTGCTAATGTGATTCGGAGTAAGAATATGATATTAAATGGAAAATTTCCTAAATAAATTATCATTTAATTAATATACTTACCCGAATCACATACTGTATTCCCTCCCACCTGCCCCGCTTATGGTTTTAAGATTTTTTAAAGCCGTATGATAATAGGCACGTGTTCCTAGAGGAAGTGACGTGGCATACACCCGTATGGGAGGTAACTCCCGGTGTACTGGCCCATTACCAAAGCTACTTTCACTTTCGTTTTGGTGATGGGGTTGCTTCCCTTTAAATTCTTTAGCCGGGTAAGCGTTTTTCAGTGATAAGCATCTCAGGTGACTCAATGCTAATGTGATTCGGGTAAGTATATTAATTAAATGATAATTTATTTAGGAAATTTTCCATTATACACTTATCACTTGATAATGGTTTCCCTGTCAGCATTAGAAATAGATGATTGGATTGAGCTTCAATTGTTTGTTGTTGTTATTTTTTCTTTGTTTGTTTGCTGTGAACTGATCAGTGAGGGGAAGAGGGTGGGTGGTCGGTGGTCATTTGTTTTACAAAACAGTGTACAGGGTGACCCAAAAAGAGTGCAACCCATAAAAGTACTCACAACTGCTACAAATGTGAATGGATTGAGTTTATTTTTAACACACATCAACGTAAGATGATAACAATTAAGTTCTGAAAGTTGGAGTCATTTCGGTTGGGTGGTCCACATGTTAGCGACGTTGAAGGATATGCTCCAAATGTCCACCGCGTTGACGGAGACACTCTTGAATGCGCCGTACAAAATTGTCCACCTGACCTTAACCCCCCCGATTTCTATTTGTGGGGTTGTTTGAAAGACCAAGTCTATGAGGACAACCCCCAGACAATCATGGACTTGAAAGCTGCAATAACAACAAAGATCAGGAGGATTCCAAGGGCAGAGTGTGTCCGCTTGGTGGACAATTTTGCACGGCGCATTCAACGCAGTGGACATTGGAGCATATCCTTCAACGTCGCCAACATGTGGACCACCCAACCGAAATGACTCCAACTTTCAGAACTTAATTGTTATCATCTTACGTTGATGTGTGTTAAAAATAAACTCAATCCATTCACATTTGTAGCAGTTGTGAGTACTTTTATGGGTTGCACTCATTTTGGGTCACCCTGTAATGTAGACTTCAACACAGTTATTAATCTTGAATATTGGCTGTATAATGTGCACCAATTATCAAACAACCTCTTTGTCATCAGGTTCTGTCCAATCCCGAGTTTCTGGCGGAAGGTACAGCCATCGGCGACCTCCTGAACCCAGACCGTGTTCTGATTGGCGGAGAACAGACATCGGAGGGCCAGGAAGCCGTCAGTGCGCTGGGTTGGGTCTATCAGCACTGGGTGCCAAGGGAGAAAATCATCACCATGAACACCTGGTCTTCAGAGTTGTCCAAACTGGTGAGTTGCTCAACAGATGATGTTGGGACATAGCTGTGCTGGGTTGCTCTTGGTTGTGGACAAGTTGCACCCCTTTCAAAAAGGGGGAGGCAAATATTGTACGTGATCCGTGCAGGTAAGCGGTCATTATCACTGGGAAAAGTGATCTCTGATATGCTTTTTTTTTTTTTTAAGAAAAAGTGCATCATGACAAATGGATACTACAGAAAGTGCAGATCTGGGGCCAGTTTCATAAGATAGCAGTGAACCGACTGACAGTCGATCGACTGCCCAGTCGATCGACTGTGGTGAATCGCCGGGTCACCGAAAAGCGCGTTTCATGAGCGAATCACCGTCACCCGCGGACAACCGCAGTCGACCGACTGTACAGTAATCCGAATGGCCAAGTCGAGGGCTAAATTTAGCAACATTACCACTTCCGTTTGCTCATTCGCACGTGGAAATGGCCGATTTCGAAGAAAAAACTAGTCTCGGCCCGCTCAAAATAACAATGACCGAGACTTTCAGTAATTCCTTCGCGTGACGTCGAACCCTCTTACGCCATAATGTGACGTCTTCAAGACATAACCCTGACTTGTCTCCTGGATTACTGCGTCATGATAGATACATTTCGAAGAACAATCACAAGGTTTGGCTCACAATCCAAAAAAGTGTGTGCATTGTGCCATTGACTGTGCGGATAATTACATTTATTTTCGGTTTACCGCAGTAAGCCGAACACAGTGTTAGGGGGAGAGCTTCACCGTGTTTGGCCGACTTCCGGTGAGACGACCCGCAGTCGGCCGACTGAAATTTTGTTCGTGAAACCCGATAACGTCGGATTACTGTGGTTCTCTCGGACAACTGCAGTTGGTCGACTGTGTTTCTGGCTTATGAAACTGGCCCCTGAGCTCACTGTTCAGAGTGTAGTGTCAGCATGATTACTGGCCTTCTTGTTTATCTCACTGATTTTAAGGGGCAAACCTCTTCCAGGGCTGATACAATCCAGGACACTTATTTCTGAACAATGCCTATTCTTTGATTGGTTATCTGGAGTATGCACTGCTTTTGTGTGTGTGTGTGTGTCTGTACGTGTGTGTGTGTGTGTCTGTGCGTGTGTGCCTGCGTGCATATATTCTTGCATGTGTTACTGTGTGAGTGTGTCACAAAATGAACATCCCTAGCATCAGAAGAATGCAACTGATGTTGGAGTATAATATTATGTATCTTTTATTTTACGTATTGGATTAAGTATGGATTTAGTATATATATTATTATTATTATTATTATTATTATTATTGTGATCATTTTTATGCGCCTAATCTAGATATAGCCCTAGGCGCTTACATATTAATTTCTGCCGTTTGAAATGGAATTTTTTACAGACAGACAGACAAACAGACATTTTTGACTCACATGCGAAGCAAAAGTGAGTCTATGTACTCACCCGAGTCGTCCGTCCGTCCGTCCGTCCGTCCGTCCGGACGTCCGTCCGTCCGTCCGGAAAACTTTAACGTTGGATATTTCTTGGACACTATTCAGTCTATCAGTACCAAATTTGGCAAGATGGTGTATGATGACAAGGCCCCAAAAAACATACATAGCATCTTGACCTTGCTTCAAGGTCAAGGTCGCAGGGGCCATAAATGTTGCCTAAAAAACAGCTATTTTTCATATTTTTCCCATTTTCTCTGAAGTTTTTGAGATTCAATACCTCACCTATATATGATATATAGGGCAAAGTAAGCCCCATCTTTTGATACCAGTTTGGTTTACCTTGCTTCAAGGTCAAGGTCACAGGAGCTCTTCAAAGTTGGATTGTATACATATTTTGAAGTGACCTTGACCCTGAACTATGGAAGATAACTGTTTCAAACTTAAAAATTATGTGGGGCACATGTTATGGTTTCATCATGAGACACATTCGGTCACATATGATCAAGGTCAAGGTCACTTTGACCCTTATGAAATGTGACCAAAATAAGGTAGTGAACCACTAAAAGTGACCATATCTCATGGTAGAAAGAGCCAATAAGCACCATTGTACTTCCTATGTCTTGAATTAACAGCTTTGTGTTGCATGACCTTGGATGACCTTGACCTTGGGTCAAGGTCACATGTATTTTGGTAGGAAAAATGTGTAAAGCATGTGAGTCGTATGGGCTTTGCCCTTCTTGTTTACACACAATATATAACGCATTCACATCGGCCAGTAAAGCTCAGTAACCTATTAGGTGAGCATTCACCTTTCACGGCCTTTATATACTATGCTTTTAAGGACAGCTTTAAACATATGCCTTTATTTAAAACTCAGGTTTCTCATTTCAAATTTGAACCATGTTTTGTATTTCTGTCTACAGGCAGCCAATGCATTCCTGGCACAGCGTATCTCCAGCATCAATGCCATGTCAGCAATTTGCGAAGTGACGGGCGCTGACGTCTCAGAGGTGGCTCATGCCATCGGCACCGACTCCAGAATCGGCAACAAGTTCCTCAAAGCCAGCATTGGTATGTTGACACCACAAGACATTGTGTACATAATATGTTTGTCTGTTTGGCCTGATATTAATTAGCCCGGGGTCTTCAAAAGGAGGTTCCACTGTAAACAATTACCACTCTGCACACAACACAAACAAGCCTTTGAAACTGTGTGGAAGTTGAGGGATGTTCTTACATGTTTGTTGGATTTTTTATTTTTTTTATTTATTTATTTTTTTTTATTTATTGTCAAGATTATTTAGGAAAGTGACACTTCATGGTAATGTGTACAGACATGTTTCGTGTACTTTTTTTTTCTTTTTCTTTTTTCTTCTTCTTTTTATTACACTCACGAAACATGGACATTTTCTTACATGTTAAACTCAAGTTAAAGACTGGAGATTTCTGTAATGGTTACACAAACAGTTACTCAGGAGGGAAGTTATCTTTAACAACAGCAACAGGTGCAATGATAATAATACAAGTGATAAAATGATGAACACCTTAAAGTGATCTGTCTACCATGAAGACATTTGTCGTAGCACTTGCATACTTAGATAACTGGTTCTCCTTTAAAAAAAAAATTAGAAAAATTAAAACAATTAAAAATGTGAACTGTTCAGGTGTAGGTTTATTTCGCATGGAGACTGGCTTTGGCGGAAATATTGTCTACCTGTTTGAGTGTATCAACTGAACTGTTCAAATGTCTGTTTATTTCTTGTGGCAACAGGGTTTGGAGGGAGCTGTTTCCAGAAGGACGTTCTCAACCTTGTGTACCTGTGTGAATGTCTCAACTGAATTATTCAGGTGTATGTTTATTTCTTGTGGTGACAGGTTTTGGAGGGAGCTGTTTCCAGAAGGACGTTCTCAACCTTGTGTACCTGTGTGAATGTCTCAACTTGCCTGAAGTGGCCGCCTACTGGCAGAAGGTCAGTTTTTAATTTTTTTAAAATTTTCACAACTCTTCTTAATGTTTGGATATCTCTGAGAGCAAAATTAAAAGTGCCAAGTACCTGCTGCTACTTGACTTTCCGAATAGCACTGTAGCTTAATTGTTGTTGTTTATCACCATTTTTGTGCCCTGAGAATGGTAATGAGCATGCTTCTTACAACCCAGCCCCACCCCAACACTTAAAACAAGTCGCGTAAGGCGAAATTACAACATTTTGTCAAGCTGTCGAACTAACAGAATGAAACTGAACTCACTGCATTTTTACAGCAAGAGCGTATACTCGTAGCATCGTCAGTCCACCGCTCGATGCACAGGCAGTGAAATTGACAAGAAGAGCGGGGTAGTAGTTGCGCTGAGAAGGATAGCACGCTTTTCTTTATCTCTATTCTTTTTAACTTTCTGAGCGTGTTTTTAATCCAAACATATCGCATCTATATGTTTTTGGAATCAGGAACCCACAAGGAATAAGATGAAATTGTTTTTAAATCGATTTCGGAAATTTAATTTTAATAATAATTTTTATATTTTTAATTTTCAGAGCTTGTTTTTAATCCAAATATAACATATTTATATGTTTTTGGAATCAGCAAATGATGGAGAGTAAGATGAATGTAAATTTGGATCGTTTTATAAAAACAATATTTTTTTTACAATTTTCAGGTTTTTGAGTCACTTGAGAAAATGTGACTATGTAATCGGTCAGTGTTAGTCTGGCCGGCCGGCCGTCCGGCCGTCCGTAGACACCACCTTAACGTTGGACTTTTCTCGGAAACTATCAAAGCGATCGGGCTCATATTTTGTTTAGTCGTGACCTCCAATGACCTCTACACTTTAACGATGGTTTCGTTGACCTTTGACCTTTTTCAAGGTCACAGGTCAGCGTCAAAGGAAAAATGAGACATTTTATATCTTTTCTCGGAAACTATCAAAGCGATCGGGCTCATATTTTGTTTAGTCGTGACCTCCAATGACCTCTACACTTTAACGATGGTTTCGTTGACCTTTGACCTTTTTCAAGGTCACAGGTCAGCGTCAAAGGAAAAATTAGACATTTTATATCTTTGACAAAGTTCATCGGATGTGATTGAAACTTTGTAGGATTATTCTTTACATCAAAGTATTTACATCTGTAGCCTTTTACGAACGTTATCAGAAAAACAAGGGAGATAACTAGCCTTTTCTGTTCGGCAACACACAACTTAACGTTGGGCTTTTCTCGGAAACTATAAAAGTGACCGGGCTCAAATTTTATGTGAACGTGACTCATTGTGTTGTGAATAGCAATTTCTTCCTGTCCATCTGATGCCTCATATAATATTCAGAACTGCGAAAGTGACTCGATCGAGCGTTTGCTCTTCTTGTTAATGACCAAAGTCATTAATTAATTTTTAAGCCACCAAGCTGAAATGCAATACCGAAGTTCGGCCTTCGTCGAAGATTGCTTGGCCAAAATTTCAATCAATTTGATTGAAAAATGAGGGTGTGACAGTGCCGCCTCAACTTTTACAAAAAGCCGGATATGACGTCATCAAAGACATTTATCGAAAAAAAGAAAAAAACGTCCGGGGATACCATTCCCGGGAACTCTCATGTCAAATTTCATAAAGATCGGTCCAGTAGTTTAGTCTGAATCGCTCTACACACACACACACACACACACACACACACGCACACACACACACACATACACCACGACCCTCGTCTCGATTCCCCCTCTATGTTAAAACATTTAGTCAAAACTTGACTAAATGTAAAAAGGGGGGGGGGGGGGGTGTCTGTCTCTGTCTGTCTGTCTGTCCCCTTACAGTCCAACCTACAACCTAACCAAGCCCTATCCGAACACTTAAAAAAGGGGGAGGGGAGTGTCTGTTTGTCTGTCTATCTGTCTATCAGTGTGGCTGTCGGTATGTCTGTGTCTGAGTGTCCTGTCTCTGTGTCTGTATACATGTCTGTGATGAATGTTGTTTATACTGTCATGCCATAAGCAATGCAGCCACCACACACCTATATTGACATCATTTTTTCAATACAGTGAAATACCCCTTATAACGGACATTAAATAAACTGAGAAAATCAGGTCTTAACAAGAGGCAGTCTTAAATGGGGGTCCCGTCGCGATACTAACCTTCGTGGTTGAAAACGACGTTAAACACCAAATAAAGTAAAAAGTCTTAAATGGGGGTACATTTACAGAAATTATGAACAGGAAATCTGAAAAAGCACGCCGGTCGTAAAAAGAGGGAAGTCTTTAAAGGGGGGTCTTAAAAGGGGGGGTCTTAAAGGGGGGTCTTAAAGGGGGGTCTTAAAAGGGGGGGTCTTTAAAGGGGGTCTTAAAAGGGGGTCTTTAAAGGGGGTCTTAAAAGGGGGTCTTAAAGGGGGGTCTTAAAAGGGGGTCTTTAAAGGGGGGTCTTTAAAGGGGGTCTTAAAAGGGGGGTCTTAAAAGGGGGGTCTTAAAAGGGGGTTCCAATGTAATCATTGATCCCTCCAATGCAGGTGGTCGACATCAACGACTACCAGCGACGACGCTTCAGCAATCAGATCATCCAGCGTCTGTTCAACACAGTCACCAGTAAAACCATCGCTATCCTCGGCTTTGCCTTCAAGAAGGACACCGGAGACACCAGGTGAGCTTCTTCTAAACACCTTCTTTCGTAACACTTGTTGCTTTTTCAAATATTGAAAAACTGGCTTTCGCTCGCATTTCAATATATAAAAAAACTTGTGTAAATCTTGTGTGCCACAGCATTGCCATTTAGTATTATCTATTTCATGTGCACATAAAGTTTTGTTTTGAATTAAATTTAACATTAATGTATGTCTGATTGTTGTGTGTTTCAGAGAGTCGTCGGCTATTTACATCTGCCAGCATCTCTTGGAAGAGGGGGCCCATATCAACATCTATGATCCCAAAGTGAAAAAAGAACAGATTCTCAAGTGAGTGACCTAATATTACAAATTGTCCAAGACCCAGTGGACTCTTTTCCTTTCAATGGGTAAATGAAAAATACTGACAGAATGAGAGACAAATTCAGGTATATAATTCGGAGGAATCAAAAAAACAAGAATGGTATTGAAAGTTTATAGAAAACTTTAATTGACAAAATGAAATATTAAGCTAAACTTTCCATAAACTTACCGTTCTTCTTTTGTATTTTGTGATTGGTAAGATCAACTGTCTCTCTGTTTCAGATTTGTTTTGGAGGGTTTGATTTCTTTTGCTAAAGGTTGGGGCAGTATCATCTTTTTTTTCCTTTTCTTTTTTTCTTTTTTTTACATTTAGTCAAGTCTTGATCTTCCTTTCTTCTCAGTTGTGTGTCTGTGTGTTTGATAATGTCAAGCGGTATATTTATACATTCATTTGTTTGCAGCATAATTTTTAAACCTGTTTCTTATTTCTTGTATTTTCAGAGACCTGTCATCTCGTCCTGAGATCTTTGACAGCCCAGACAGACGTAAGATGATGTTCTATTGCATGTCTTCCAATAAATTCTGTTGAAACTATCGAAAAAGAAAAAAAAAGTTTTGTGTTGAATTTTTATTCAATATTCCTATCTTGTATTTTTTTTAAAATTAAAACTCTGTTAATGTACTAGAGAAATTAGAAGAACATGAGTTGAACTGTAACCTTGATGTTTTTCTTTTCAGTGAATGAGCTGGTCACCATCTGCCCTGATGCCTACACAGCTGCTGCTGACAGCCACGCCCTAGTCATTTGCACTGAGTGGGATGAATTTGCTGTAAGTGTGTGTGTCTGTGTCTGTCTGTCTGTGTGTGTGTTATGACAGTGTGTGCATGTGTCTGTCTGTCTGTTTGTCTGTGTGACAGTGTGTGTGTGTCTGTGACAGAGTGTGCATGTGTGTGACAGTGTGTGTGTGTGTGTGTGCAGGCATGTTTGTCTGTGTGACAGTGTGTGTGTGTCTGTGACAGAGTGTGCATGTGTGTGACAGTGTGTGTGTCTGTGTGTGTGTGCAGGCATGTGTGTCTGTGCATGCATGCCTGTGTGAATATGTGTGCATGTTAGGTTCCTTCCACAATCGATAAGATGTCTAACTCCACCTGGTAGAATTTTTAGATAAATCCACAAATCTCATGTGATAGGGTGACACAGTAGTCCCCCCTTTCACGGCAGCTGCTCTGCATTGACAAAGTTGTCTCCCTGCCTTGAGCGAGGGATATTTATAGTAGCACTACTTTATTATATGAAGTCTTATATCGCGCGCGTATCTCCAGACTCGGACTCAAGGCGCAGGGATCTATTTATGCCGTGTGAGATGGATTTTTTTTACACAATACATCACGCATTCACATAGACCAGCAGATCGCAGCCATTTCAGCACATATCCTACTTTTCACGGCCTATTATTCCAAGTCACACGTTTCTGGTACATGGGTAGACAGCTCACCTGTTAAATGTGGAGAGCAGTTTGTGATGGGGTCTGGCGGCTGTTGTCAGCTGGTATGCTCTTGCCAACCTTGCGCTCGCATAGCAATTTTGACAGGACTATTTGTTTAGCCCAAACTCTCCCCTGTTTGCCTGGCTTTGCCTCCAAAGGTAATTCCAGTGTTTCATGCACTTGGTTACAATCATATGGAAGAAAATTCTGACACATGGCAAAGTCGGAACAGTAGGTATTATCTCATGTGATCACGTGTTAAGTTCTACAGGAGCTTTGTGAATTGAGTGATGAAAGAGACTTGCTGTATTTTTTACTCCTGCAGAACTTGGACTACAAGAAGATCTACAGCCACATGCTCAAGCCCGCCTTCGTTTTTGACGGCCGGCTTATCCTGGACCACAATTCATTGCTCGACCTTGGCTTTCACGTGGAGGTCATCGGCAAGCGCCTGACGCGTGACATCAGCAGGGTCGTCCGAACACCAGCAGCGGGCTCCACATAGTTGAAGGTCGCTTCGCCTTCGATTTACATTGGTGAAGGTTCAGCTTCCTGCAGAAAGAATTAGTCTGCGTGGCTGCGGCTGTGCCAGTGAAAGTTATATTGATCCACAAAAGAAACCCAAATATTTAGTACAATGGAAGCCCCCTGTTACCACCTCAAAAAGTGTGAGGTGTGAAAAAGAAGGGAGAGTGCGTCATTTCGAAATGCTGCTCACAGAATGTTGTGCTGTGGCTGTGGTTCTCACCAGCTCCTACACAATTACAGAAAGCCACTGCTGGTATTTTTATGTTGATAGCATTCCTTTTTTTGTTTGACTGACTACTTGGAGGGTAATGTAAACAAATTTTTGTGTGTGTGGCTCAAATGCGATCTTCTTTAACCCCTTCCCTGCCAGCGTGAAAAAGCGCATTTGTATTCCTGTGTGCCGGAGCAAAATTTGACTTTTGAGGGTGTGTTCACTAAAACGTGAATAATTCAGGCATTTGAAGAGATATCTCTTAGATATTTGGCATGTTTTTTTCTAACATCCCTGGCCCCAATTACAAGTGAAATTAGTTTCATTTGGCAGGACAGAAATTTTTAAGTAATTATTTATTCTTTTTTTTTTCCCCGTGATCAAGCATTTTCGGAACATAACAACACACTTGATCACAAAAATGCATGACAAAACACAACAAAAAACTGGTGTAACAAAGGGAAAAACATCAGGTACTCACAAAACTTCTTGGTAATCAACTTCACTGCTATAAGCATCCAAAGTTATAAGGGTTAGCTGTTCATGGTAAGGTAAGTCCGGAATCGCACGTCATACTCCACAGCTGAGACTCAGAAGCAACAAAGTCACAATCCACAGAGCAGGCAAAGTCCACACACTACTTCCAGTATATGAATTTTGTGTGATAATCCACAAAACACTGAGGAAAGCACAAGGCTGCTCTCAAGGTACTGGTCAGCATAAAGGTTTGTTTGGAAGACAAGGTGGTTGATGAGGTCGTCATCAAAAAACAGCTGCATCCAGTCTACTGGTTCAAAATTGTCAACATTGCACTGCATGCCTGGATTGCCTTGAAATTGGATGTCTTGGTTTGGCGCAGTTGCATCAGCATCTGTCCAATTTCTTATCTTATCTTCCTGACGTTGTCTTGGAATTTGTCGGGCACGGC
Organism: Littorina saxatilis; assembly: GCF_037325665.1. NCBI lineage: Eukaryota > Metazoa > Mollusca > Gastropoda > Littorinimorpha > Littorinidae > Littorina > Littorina saxatilis. The sequence goes on along the minus strand of NC_090250.1, from coordinate 2,774,792 downwards.
CGCGGCCACGCCCCCTCGCATTACCTCTCCCTCGTTGTCCTCTTCCCACACTGCTTCCTCGACCCCTGCCGCGACCTCTGACCACAGGACATGAAGTTGATGGGCCAGGCATTGGTTCTGCTTCGGCATCACTGCCATCAGTCTCCGACTGATCACTGTCAGTGGCAGATACACTTGGTTCGTAGCTGATATCATTGTCATCATCAATGCCTACCTCGGACAAAAGAGGGTGGTGCTGGTTGAAATCAGTTTCTTCCTCGTCTGATTCGCTGTCACTTCCATCTCTAAGGTCTTCATCATCACTGTCTTGGTCATTTAGGCACTCTTGAAGCACTTCAAGTGCTGAATAGCGCTTGAAAACAGACCTCGTGGTACCCCCACGCCGTCCACCATCCGACATCTTTGTTGACGACTTAACACAGATAACTCCCGAAGTTTCAAAATTCTCCCAAACATCAATATTTGCTATTCATAACGGTCAAAGGGAAGGAACCGTTGGTTCAAGATGTCTAACTGCTCTGCCAACAGTTTTTGCAGTTACCCCCCTTCTTGGGTGGATACAGGACTCTGATGCGTACACCTCGAACGACGTTCGTGGCGGGGCAGACAGGATGCCAAAAAACACCTCGAACGCCGTTCGTGGCAGGGAAGGGGTTAACTTTGCTCTAACTGCAAAATGGCGTTTATTTTACGGATGTACATGTCAACTTTTTTTTAATCCAATCCGATCAGGAAGAGAGTGGCATTTAATTTGATATAAATTAGCTCTGTCCACATTTTTAAACAGGATTAGCCACCTGTGAGCATGCTTCAACTTAAAAATTTGGCGTTTCTTTTGTAGATCAATAGACTTGTAAATTAAAGAATGAAATGTGATCTTGAACAAATTGGTGTTTCTCTCTGTATGAATTTGGCGTGTGTTCAGCGTCTATTTGTGGGTGTTACAGGGTGGTTGAATTGTCATGGTAATTTTTCTTGACTGACAATGTAAATTGGGGGTATCAGTGTACGCTATGACCCATGGTGTGAATCAGTTATGTCGATCATCATGTGCTCAAAACAATGTTACTGAGAATATATTGCACACTTTCAAGTTTACTATTTTCACAAGGGTTAGGTGTTTTCGTTTTGAAGCAAACATCTGCATGTGTACAGGGTTTGGAATTAATTAACCAGAAATTTGCTTTGTTTTGTTAAACGTGTTGAACAGACAACCACAGCTCATCACAATTGTGATATGAATAAATCATTAGTTGCACAATCACTTGCTTTACGTTACATGCCAGGCGACATGTAGTTCTGCACACACAAAAGAGAGCGTGTGTCTGCCGGCACTCACACATGAAGCACACTGTATAATGCATGCACACACCCGAAATGTATGTCAAATTGAATATGAAATGCATAATTCTTAGTGCATGGGTGTCAAATATGATGTTGAATATGTTGCTGGATTTTTTGTTCTCCATTTTTGGTAGAGAGGGTTTTTTTCCAGACTGTCAGTCAGATTTTTATGTTCTGCAGTCAATTCTTCAGTTTTGTAATGGGATTTGATAAAACAAGATGTCCGTTTGTTTTTTCATACTCTGTATTTCCTTAGCAAGACACATTAGACCAAGGGGTGGGGGTTACCCGTCAATCGTGAATGGCAAATTTGTATTGTTGTTAAACTTGGAGCAGGTTCAGGTTGACAAAAATAACTATACATGTATGTGACTATCATGAGTGGAAGAGGTCTGTGTGCAATCATAATACATGTAATTCAGCTACCTAAATTGTATTATCACAGTCAGGCACCCTAACACTGGAACACTATTATGAGTCAGTTGTCTTCTAGCTGCTTTGGGGTGTGCACGTTTAAGATCCCACGATTGACACAAGGGTCTTTCCTGGCAAAATTGTATAGGCATAGATAAAAATGTCCACCAAAATACCCGTGTGACTTGGAATAATAGGCCGTGAAAAGTAGGATATGCGCCAAAATGGTTGCGATCTGCTGGCCGATGTGAATGCGTGATGTATTGTGTAAAAAAATTCCATCTCACACGGCATAAATAAATCCCTGCGCCTTGAATATGTGCGCGATATAAATTGCACAAAAAAATAAAAATAAAATAAAAATTAAAAAAATCCCTGCGCTTAGAACTGTACCCACGGAATACGCGCGATATAAGCCTCATATTGATTGATTGAGAGTGAAAAATTGTTTACTGGATTTATTGTTATGATCAAATACAAGTAATAGGTAGATTCGAATGGCTTTGAATTTTTTTCTGTAACTGAGCTTTTTCTGTCTACCTTTTTACAATGTTCAGTGCAGTATTTTCAATTATACAAGTTTTGTTTCTTTTTGTTGTTAGTGGTAGAACTGAAACCGTGTATAGCATTTAGCAAGTTCAGGAAATAAAGGGGACTTTCAAGTGTTCAGGGTAAATTATGCTCCAATTGTATGATATATTTGATTGATTGTTACGTACCGTAGTATTATCACATGCATTTTAATTACTTCTGCATGTATAACACATGTATTTCCGTTTCGCCTCTGGTTTCAGTTTCAAACACTGTTTTAAGGTTGTTAGGTTTTTTTTCTTTCGGTTTTTTTTGTTTTTTGTTCTGTGGGGTGCATTTCTTGTTTTCTGTATTTCTATTACAGTTACATGTATATAATTGGATTCTGGTAATTTTTTTTCCCATTTTGCAGTTACCTTTGTAATTTTGTAATTACCTTTACAAATTAATTGCTTTGTAAACAGTAATTGTGTCCATGTCATATGCACTTAGATGTTTCCATGAGGCCAACTTTAAATAGAGAAAGGTGGTGGGGGTTTTCACGCAGTGCTACATTTTAGATTATGAAATCCAGTGGGCTATGATGCGAATTCTGTTTGTCACATTTGGTGCTTTGTTGTTGTTTTTAAGACACAGAAAAAGACCCGACAGAATGTGCCTTGATATCACACACACAAACCCACAACTACACCCCCCCTCTCCCCACCACTTCCCCCTTCACCTCTTACTACCCTGAAATCCATTTTTACATTTTGGAGAAGGAAGCAATAAGATCAAAGGAAAGAACAGGGGATTATATTGAAACCAGGTTGGATTTTGTCTATTCATATATTTTTTATATACAATTTTTGTTACATGTTCTGCATAGTACATGTAGTTAACATGCTGTATGTGGTCTGAACTAAATTGGAAAGCTGCAGTGACATTTTTGTAATTTATGATGTCAGAACAGGTATAAAATCAGAAAAATATTGTTTTACTTTAACATCGTGTGCACTTAGCCCTAATTGAAAAGAGAGATTTGTATTTATGTGTTTCTCAAGAGTTGTCAAGACTGAAATCTCTGACCAAAACATCAAGCTGTTAATTTTTTTTTTCAGGATTAATGTGTGACCAATAAACTGAATTCTATTTATAAATCGATTCTCACAGAAAACACATTCCTGCTTGCTGTTAATCTATCATCATAAAAGTGGTTTCTTTTAGAAACAACAACAAACAAATAATTTCTTTTTAAAAACTTCATGCAATAGTGAAGACATGCCTTAAAACAGAAATTCAAATAAAGTTGTTCATGGTTGTGTAAAGTAACATTACATTTAGTAGCGCCGAAACATTATACATGTACTTAATAAAATGCCAGGTTAAAAAGTTGCTTATCTTTATTTGCTTTTGTGTGTTTTGTTTTACTACTTTTGTCAATGTGTGCTTTATGTTTCATTTTATAACCATAATGAGCTTCGTATTTCAGTTTATGGTTATAACAATGTCATTTGTGAATTATATATCACTTGCAAACAACAACATTGGTATGTACAGTGTATCTGTGTTTTAAGCACATGCATTTCAGCTGATTAGCTTGTTCAAACAATGGCACACATTTCTTGGGCATAATTTTACCTTTAAATGTTTAGAGCATGTATTGTCGGACAAAGAAGTGTTCAAATAAAACTGCTGATTTTTTCCTTTTATTATGTTTGTTGGTGTCTTTTTTTCACCACCTCCTTTGTGGGATTAGTACATTTCTGTCATGTGCGTTTATTCAATCATCTTAAATTTCTGTCGTGCATTTATTCAATCATCTTAAATTTCTGTCGTGCATTTATTCAATCATCAATTAAATAAATTTGTTCATTGTTTTCTTCTTCTTCTGCGTTCGATGTTATGGCCGTGTTCATTGTTTTAATAGTTGAGGAAAATTTAAGAACCATGACTTCAAGACACATTTTTATTTTTTTTCTTGGTACAATGAAACCTCTGCTTTAAGTTTCTTTCCAGCACTAGAAGGCTCCCTGTACTATACAACAGGGTTTAGCCTGGAAGAAAAAGACAATGGGACATTCGTACCCCTCAACCAAATTTTGATGGGACATTACATAGTCCAAGGCAAAATGCACAAAGCAGGTTAGGCGGTACCAAAATACTTTTGTCAAAAGATGCAAAATAGTGCTATTTGGTTCCATATATGATGATATGAGAATTTGCCAGTGTATCAGGTTAGTGTGTGTAAAACTTGTGTGTGTGTGTGTGTTTCGATCGATATCGCTTCTGTTGACAGTTTCCACAGAGGTAAACGCGCAAGTGCAGGATTGCTTGAATACTAATGAATTGCATTTTAAAAGCCAATAACAGCGCATTTCACAAACTCGCAAGTTCTTCGGCTTGGCGCACCTTTTTGCTAAGGTCATTCCGAACACAGTACTCCCGTGAAAAGTGTGCATTGGTCGGCGCAGTGGTACGTAATCTCAGTGCGCCCTTTGACGCACTGAAGGGAATTCCAATGGGACATTTAGAGATGTGATGCGCCAATGGCGCAAGGCACACTAGTAAATGAAACCCTGATACAACCCCATTTTCTCAGACGTTTTCGTCATAATGTTGCCAAGTTAAACTCCATCCGAAGAATCCCTTGCTTTTAAGACCTAAATTGCTTGGATTTAATGAGGTCGTTACACAGGTACGATTGTATTTCCTGCGAGTGTGATTATTTGACTTAATTCAAACAGCCGCTTTATAAAGCTGCTCTTGCCTTAAATGGATGTTGAATTGAATCGTACAATGCTTCTATACTTTAACAAAGATTTCTCCATGGTAAATTTTCTGTCTAGGGAGAGGGTGAGAGTTTGTATAAAGTGGGTGCAATAGTGAAATAAGGTATGTTAATCAAGAACACTGAAATCCTATATATATGTATGCATTGCAAATGAATTAAACAGGAGAAATTAAGTTTTACATGCCTTGCTTCAGAATCAGTGTATGTGTGTGTGTGTGTGTGTATGCGTCTGTCAGTGTGTGTGTGTGTGTTAGTCTGTGTCTATGACTGTATGTTTATTAATATACACATACATTTAATCCGGCACTTAAAGTAAACACATCAACTAATTCATAATCCTTGTTTTGCAACACATTTTGTAATGCATTTTCTTTATTTGCTCAGTTACTTTATCAAACCAGAATAACATTTAGATTGCAAAGAGTCAACAAAAACCACCAAAGCCATCAAAAGCACTTAGATCCAAAATGTTGCAGTTAATCATACGTGAATATCCTGCTTTTCATTGCTGAAAATGTCACAAGACTGAAAGTTAAAGTATCAAAGAGCTACATTTTCATCAATGTTTAAAATGCAAACTTCAGATACAGTATATGACCTTGCTGACAAGAGCCGAATTGTGAATATAACTCTGTCGGGTGTGTATGGTTGTGAAAGAGTGAATGCCCTTGCTTTTGCTCGGACAAACAATTCATAAGCCAATCACAAGCAAGGGGTGTGAAGACAAGTTGCACGTGTGGATTTATTTGTCTCACAACCCATACAAACCTGACATTTATTTCCAAACATCGTCTATTATTTAACTCATGAAGCAGAGATCTTTTAGAAAAAAAGTCTTGTTGGAAATCTGATCTGCTCTGTGTGTGTGAGTGTGTGCACGTGCGTGTGTGTGGGCATGTATGTGTTTTTTAAACGAGAAGAGGAGCGAGAGAGAGATTTAAACTTGCACCATTAAGTAAATGCTTAGTAAGAACTATGCTGCAAATATATTTCATTATTTATTTACCATGAGGAAAATAAAATGTTATGTCTTGAAAGGTACATGTATGTATTCCAATTTACCCAATGATAGTACATGTACATGAATGTAAACATATAAACACACAAGTAATCCCAAAACACTCCGGTATTCCAAGTAGCAAGTAAGCCAACTTTTCTGAAAATAAAATTGCAAATCCAGAACACACTATGTGCTGTAAATGTTCCAAAATAAAGACTAAAAATCCCCAAATATAGGATTAACGAATGGCTACCTTTCAATGAAGCTTTCCTTTCATCTTTAATCTTCCTGTTGTTATTCATTTGTTGTGTAGGTTGTTCGTTCACTTTAAAGACAGATAGTTTGAGGTGCTTTCTTTCTTTATTTGGTGTTTAACGTCGTTTTCAACCACGAAGGTTATATCGTGACAGGGGAAGGGGGGAGATGGGATAGAGCCACTTGTCAATTGTTTCTTGTTCACAAAAGCACTAATCAAAAATTTGCTCCAGGGGCTTGCAACGTAGTACAATATATTACCTTACTGGGAGAATGCAAGTTTCCAGTACAAAGGACTTAACATTTCTTACATACTGCTTGACTAAAATCTGTACAAACATTGACTATATTCTATACAAGAAACACTTAACAAGGGTAAAAGGAGAAACAGAATCCGTTAGTCGCCTCTTACGACATGCTGGGGAGCATCGGGTAAATTCATCCCCCTAACCCGCAGGGGGACCAGGGAGGGGTAAATTCATCCCCCTAACCCGCAGGGGGGACTTTCATCTTTAATCTTCCTGTTGTTATTCATTTGTTGTGTAGGTTTGTTGGTTCACTTTAAAGACAGATAGTTTGAGGTGCTTGTAATGAGTGTATTGTAATCATCTCTAATCTTCTCGTTAGTATCTGTCCCTTGTGCATGTTGCTTATTTCCTTTCAAAGACTAATAGGTCCATGTGCTTATGAATCTTTTACATCATATTTTATTAAAATGTAAAAAAACAAAAGATATCTGTACTCACCGATACAAGAAGAGCACAAGACAGTACGAATTTTCGCTTATGTAAGCTTCACCAGGAACAAACAAACACAAACGGCAACAAAAAGCAGACGCAACACGGAACGAACAAGGTTTGAACAGAATATGGAGGGGAAACACAAAAAAGGGAAGGAAGTAAGTCAATATTCTTTTCAAATCTTGTTCGTTCCGTGTTGCGTCTGCTTTTTGTTGCCGTTTGTGTTTGTTTGTTCCTGATGAAGATTACATAAGCGAAAATTCATACTGTCTTAAGCTGTTCTTGTATCGGTGAGTACAGATATCTTTCGGTTTTTTTAACTTTGTTCATCTCACCACAGTCTCTTTGTTGTTAAGATTTTTTTTATTAAAATGTTTCATTCATCAACCTTATTCTCTTTTAGTTTAGTTTTTGTGTGTCACTATTGCAAGGCCTTCAATCATTGACCTTATTCTCTTTTAGTTTAGTTTTTGTGTGTCACTATTGCAAGGCCTTCAATCATTGACCTTATTCTCTTTTAGTTTAGTTTTTGTGTGTCACTATTGCAAGGCCTTCAATCATTGACCTTATTCTCTTTTAGTTTAGTTTTTGTGTGTCACTATTGCAAGGCCTTCAATCATTGACCTTATTCTCTTTTAGTTTAGTTTTTGTGTGTCACTATTGCAAGGCCTTCAATCATTAACCTTATTCTCTTTTAGTTTAGTTTTTGTGTGTCACTATTGCAAGGCCTTCAATCATTAACCTTATTCTCTTTTAGTTTAGTTTTTGTGTGTCACTATTGCAAGGCCTTCAATCATTAACCTTATTCTCTTTTAGTTTAGTTTTTTTGTGTGTCACTATTGCAAGGCCTTCAATCATTACTGAATAGTGAATACATTTTCAGACACTGCATGGCACTCCATCTACTTAATACCTATGATAGTGTTTAATTAAATTAAGTAAAAACCCAACCACAGCACCAAAATATCAACAACAAGAATTGTACACATCACAGCTGAGAACAAAGAAAGCAAATCACAATTAAGACAGATATATTTTGTATCTATTATCATTTTGTAAGTCCATGAATTCCGCCTGGTGACCATTAATTAATTGTGTTCAGTTTCAGTCAAGTCTTTTGGCCAGGATAAAACTTAAGGCCTATTTAACAAGCACGCAAACAAATTTATTACAAAAATAAAAAACATGAGGGAAAAAAAAAGCCAACATCAACCCAAAATGCACTCCCTGTGATGTGTCTGCTTGACCAAACATTTCGGTTTCATTTCTGGAGTTTGAAGCAAAGTCTTGCATTTGACTGCTCTATTCTAAACAGAGAAAATTATCCTTCAAGTTCTCTGCAGAATTTAATTCTGCTGCAAACTATGTACCGCTTACTCTCAGTTTCTGATCCAATTTGGAGCGCTGAGTCTTAATTTGCACCTATGAAATGACAAACAACTGCAAATTTGATGAACATCCTTTCACATTCTTTGAAAGCTCACTACCTAAGTTAAAGGCATTACATTGATTAACTAGCTGATCAAATGTTTGATGATTGGCTTAAATTCATTTACTTAATTTATATATTTATCAATTTATTCTTTCATATGACTGGTTGATTTACCAATAGTTTACTTACTCATTATCCATACTGATCAGCCCGCTGTGGTCATGTCTTGCTTAATTATTTTCCAACACATGAGTATCTCACATTACATATACAATTAAATTATATGAAAACATACTTCAAACAAACTATGCAGCCTGAAACCAGCTGTCAAACATTTTTGTTTGTTTGTTTATTTGTTGCTTAACGTCCAGCCAACTACGCAGAGCCATATCAGGACGAGGAAGGGGGGGATGAAGGGGGCCACTTGTCAAGCGATTCCTGTTTACAAATGCACTAACCCATTACTTGTGTCCCAGCAGGCTTTAGTAAAACTAAATTAATACCTACTGGAAGATTACCAGTTTCCAGTATGTTAAAATAGGCTTAACCTATCTACTGCTGGACTTACATCAGAACACTAACAGATTAAACTATACATGAATCGCGAGACAAGCGGCAAGAGAAGAGATTTTTGGAAAAAATACAGGTGAATGAGCAAGAAGGCAGAAAAAAGAAAAGAATTCATGAAGAAAAAGAGAGCATGACAGGAAAGAGGAACCAAAAATCTACCTAACAGCAAACTAGAAAGCTCCTGCGGTTCCAAAAACAGGAGGGGCCTTTAATTTCATAACCGCAGTGCCCCACTGCGGGAAGCTGTCAAAGATTAAAATCAAAATATTCCTTGAAAATAAACCCCATAAAATGTCTCTCACACAAATGCACACAAGCACACATCATATCCTCAACAACTAAAGCCTGATAATCCCCACTGTACAAAAATTGCATCAGATTTTACACTGCACAACATGCCTGTGCGTCTGATATGTGTACAAGTTACATGCATCCCACCAAGAACAAGTTACAAGTTTTAAACGCCTGAGGTGAGATGGTTCATCACCCAATGTTAAATCTTAATCCTTGTTAAATAAAGTTCAATTCAATTCAATTCAATGTACACGGACGCAAACAGCAAAACCCTGCTTTAAGTGCTTACAGTCACAGAGATATAATACAGTGGAACCCCCCATTTAAGACCGCTGCCCCCCCCCCCAATTTAAGACTTCCCTCTCTTTAACACCTTGCTTTTAAATGCGATGCCGGGTATTCGGCTCTACTTCTTCCCAGCGAAGCCGGCTACCCGACGAAGCGGGTATTCATCTAGTATCAATATATATATATATATACGACTTGTGTCTGTGTGTCTGTCTGTGTGTGTGTGTGTGTGTGTGTGTGTGTGTGTGTGTGTGTGTGTGTGTGTGTGTGTGTGTGTGTGTGTGTGTGTGTGTGTGTGTGTGTGTGTTTGCGATGCACGGCCAAAGTTCTCGATGGATATGCTTCAAATTTGGTGGGCATATACAGTTACACCCCGGACACAACCTGGTCGATGAGAATTTTCAACACGTGCTCTCAGCGCGCAGCGCTGAACCGATTTTGGTTTTTCTGTTCATCTTCCCAGATCCATTCCCAGTAACTCTTCCGTATCTTCTCCAGTGTTTTGCGTTTATCTCCCTTCCTTCGTGTGGCATCAATCCATATTCCCGTTACTATTTTTAGAAGGTCACTGTCCACAACGCTTTCATCCCGGTGAAGCCGGATATTCCCGTTACTATATTTAGAAGGTCACTGTCCACAACGCTTTCATCCCGGCGAAGCCGGGTATCCCTCTACTTCTTCCCAGCAAAGCCGGGTACCCGGCAAAGCCAGAGGCTCTACTTTCGCCGGGTATCCCGGCAAAGCCGGTACCCGGCGAAGCGGGTAATCATCTAGTATTTTATAAGACCCACATTCACACTGTCCCCCACAACAAGTGTTTCCACTCGTCAAAACGTTAGTACCATCTGCTGCTCTGAGCAGGCTAACTGATCATGGCGACGTGTAGAAAAACATAATTTCGGCGTAACTCGATTCTTGACGATTTTGATGTTTTGGGGATTTAGACTAAGTAAATCATTCTCCATGAGAAATATTCTCTAAAATACAATGGACAATACATGATATAACATTCTTTTATCTTCTCCCCATACCAGGTGCAAATATAAACATTATTTCATTATAAAAATAATCGGTTTTGGCCTTCCGCTGAAAAGCTGAGTTACGCAAAAAAATCCATGACGATGTTGATTTACCAAAACTTTTATCCTTCCTTTAGTTCAAGTGTGATAAGAGTGTAGCGTGATCACAGGTAAACAGCAATTAAGTTGTGAAATTCCTAAGCAGTTTCCATTTTAGTGGAATGTTCTGCACAAAAATCTCACATTTGTATCATCCTAGTTTCCTTTGCCATTATATCATATTGCCTTTCAAATTTGTCATTACACATCTAAAATCCTAAATAAACCTAGAAGGGAAAAAGCTAGCATGCCCACTGGTAAGGAAAGGTAAGGTAGCTCCGTTTAGTCCTGTAATGTTAAACAAAAAATTCATTGAAATTTAGACTGCTTTCTCCACGGGAAAGCAGGCTGCCATAGAGAAGTGCAGCCCATTTATTGTATAAACGGATTTGTTTGTGGTTTTCTTAACACCGACAGTTTCGCTGTAATTTGGTATCTTTATATAATATGCCTATATGTGCACATGGGGGTGTTCGGACACGGATAAGTGTCTATACAGAAAGTTGGCAAATAAAGATGTCCAGCTTTTAAAAACAAAACACACTGTTGCCTATTAAGAGCTGGCACGCAAGTCAACAGTAAGCTGCTTGGTACATGTATTGCAATAAGTTAAAAATAAATAAAGCTGATCAACTAACTAAAGCTAAATAAAAATGTGAGGTAAACTTTCTTAATAAATAAAGACAACGGCAGTGCTTGCCGTAATTTGATCGCAAAATCATTACACGGCTGAACAAAATAATTAAGTGATTTCTATCCAGGCAAAAATAAATAACCTCAAAACTGTCTTCAATCTTTCAACAGCAACAATAAAATGAATCCCATATTTCTGTCTCTCAGAGTCCACGGGAGCTCTAAAATATTGTTTAAACATTGCTTTACATTCAAAATAAATCAAACAAACTCAGACTAGACCAGGACAAGCATCCCATAAGGCCAAAACAAGTCGCGTAAGGCGAAATTACTACATTTAGTCAAGCTGTGGAACTCACAGAATGAAACTGAACGTAGTCCGCCGCTAGTGCAAAAGGCAGCGAAAGTGACGAGCCTGTTTGGCGCGGTAGCGATTGCGCTGTGCTTTACTGTACCTCTCTTCGTTTTAACTTTCTGAGCGTGTTTTTAATCCAAACATATCATATCTATATGTTTTTGGAATCAGGAACCGACAAGGAATAAGATGAAATAGTTTTTAAAACGATTTCGACAATTTAATTTTGATCATAATTTTTATATTTTTAATTTTCAGAGCTTGTTTTTTATAACATATGTATATGTTTTTGGAATCAGAAAATGACGAAGAATAAGATGAAATTGTTTTTGGATCGTTTAATGTCAAAACTTGACTAAATGTAAAAAAAAGGTTTATGTTTCTGGTCACCCGACCCCACCTAGTTTTTTTCCTGCCGACCCTAGACTTTTTATTGCATTTGTAAAAAAAAAACACACAAAAAAAACAAAAGCGTCAAAACGAAAGTAACAGACGGCAGACGACACAAGGGGGATAACCCCGCATCCCTTTTGTACCATTTGTTTTGTAATGTGTTGTCTTTCTCTTTGTATAGTAAGTCCAGTCTCTTTGCGTCACTGTATAGTTATTCAGTCTACCCTGACAAACAAACAAAAAAAACAAAAAAATCCCTACCAACCTACCCTATTTTTTGTAGCCATGTTACCAGAAACACACAACTCTTTTTTTTTTGGGGGGGGGGGGGGGGGGGCCATAAAAGCCTCAAATGTTGGTACATCAGCATCTACCCACTGCAACGGTTGAGATGTGTTACTGGAACTATGCCAATCTTCCCTGGAACTGCAACTATTTTCCCTGGAACGGTTGGTATTTTCAGCAACAGCGACAGACCTTGGCACGCACAGCAGTGACTTGAACGGACGGTGAGAAATTCAGGTCATAAACATCATTACACCTATGTACACAGACAGGTTCCCCTGTCATCAGCTCCCCCCTTCCTCACAAGTACCAGTGTCTTTCTTTTCTGAGGTGTCTTTGGCGTCTCCTGTAGGCTGAGGGTCTTTGGTGTTAATGCGGCTGGTAGTAAGGCTGGGTTCAGAAGACTCTCTCCCTGCAGGGTCCAACATGGGTCTGCCGCATCCTTGGGCTGACCTTGACCTTCATCCTGGTTGACCTCTGACCCTGTGACCTTGGCACGAAGTTCTTGAATGATTCGCTTGACACCAACCATCCACTGGTTGACCTAAGGAAATAAAATACAATGTATAAACAGAAATTTTAAAATTAACGATGCATAATGATCTGAGAAACAAAGGGATGTAAGCGATCTTAATGCATACGTCGACATATACAAAAAGAGTAAGTGAGAGTTGTGAGGAACCACTCACCCGGCACCTAACAAGCATTGAAATGAACAAGCCACTTTTATCCCTATTTAATTTCATAATATAGTGCTCTGGCTCATTTGATTAAGATTCTTGCAGTATGAAATATATACATTTTGAACAGAGAAACTGGACATGGCAACGAGTCAGAATACTTTTGGGTGTACATGCACCGATTACCCAAGCCAGAATTGAATAAGGTGGCAGAATTTGAATGAAGCAAGAATGCATCAGTCCAAATTTAAATCTTAAGGCAATCTGTGAAGGTTTACTGCCCAACTTGGGTGTAGAAAAAAAAAATCTCAAATCTTGGTTATTGTTATTGTTATTGACTCCCTCCCTTTTAAGATCTGATTTTCGCAGATTTTTTTTATGTCTTAAAAGAGAGGTTCCACTGTATACTCTTGTTGACCCTACCTCTGTGGTGTGATTGATCATTAGCGCTACATGCAGTTCATGCGCCTCCTCCACCAGCTGCTTATTCAGGGCTGAAAGTAGAACATCAAATTAAATAGTCACAAGTTCAGCTTTATATTATGTGGATTCAATAGCAATGCAAGCCTGAAAATTGTAAATATGTACACTGTACATCCATGTTTGCATTATAACTATTAGATAATGTTCATTAAAACATACAGACTGAGAATTACATTGAATTTACAACCCCACCACCCACTTCTGGATCACACACATGCACACCACACCATAGCCACACACACACACACGCGCGCACACACACACACACACACACACATGCCTACATACACATACATACATGCACACACTAACATGAATACCTGCCCTAAAATTCAGATATAGCTGAATAATCTTTCCACAATCTAACAAGTGGCTTAATTGAAATGGAAAAATGCCTTTTCACACAACAGGAAATTATCAACATGTAAGTAAATCCCCATTTGTGCAACAACACAATTCCATATATATATATATATATATATATATATATATATATATATATATATGGAATTTTCAGCCAATGAACGCAGAAGTTGAAGATTGAAGAAGAAGTCCTACCTTCAACTAAACTGCCGAGTTGACTTTTGACAGACTGTGATATTTTTCCACACGCCCACCACTCCCCCATGAGTGCCACTTTTTTCTTCACATCCTCCATAGCGCGTCCCTGGGTGGTACAAGATGAAATGTATTTAAAATATATCGTACATTTTTCTGCTGAAAAAGTAATGCGTACAATTTCAATACATCAGAGAACAGTTTTTCAAAACTCTCTGACTAATTATTGCTACATGACATTAAGTTGAGCATCCTGCTACCCTCATTTCCACACAAATCCATCTCGACTCCTGAGCTGGATTCTATTGTTTTTATTATTAGTAGTAGAGTAGTGGTAAGGGACTGGATTGGTATCCATAAGCCTCACAGCCTTTTTTCGCGTCCCATCTCACTATCAAATTTGTTGCAGGTCAATCATATTAACATGCTCAAAGTCGTATTTACTCAATATCATTATCAATTATCGTACAAATAAAGTGACTCAGTCATAAGTTTTTGTATGTCCAGCAGATTTTTAAAGTGTTAATAGTTTGTGCATTTTTAACAACATCAGCATAATGGTGCAACACTGTTAGAAAAGGAATGTTTCCGGATATTAGTTTTACTAAATTCAATAAAGATTTTGTCCGTATTTTTCCTCGTTACATCAGTGGTAGACTTCTTTATTATGAGAACTAAGCTTTTAACTATGAAATAGAAAGTATGAGCTTCACAGAAACTACAAGATCCGCCTAACCCAATGCCCCCTGACAAAAAAATGGCAGGCAGCCTTCTTAATCCTGAGCAAAGGGAAACTACTCCGCACAACATGCACACATACAAAACAAAACAATTCATATAAAATCATAGAGTACTCACATTTATATAGAAGATGGCAGAATAACTCGAGAATACACTATAGTTTCATATGCAAGTATGTTCTGTCCACTTCCAATGTAATAAATGTTGTTTAAAAAAAAATCCAGCAAGTGTTCTTCAAAAACATCCAACGTGTCAGCCTTCAGTCCTCATTTACACCAATATATGTTGAAAACTCCGAGAAAAATCCACCTGAAAGTCCTGTTGTCGAATAACACCCAGATCGATGTCAGACTCATCCCCTTTCACCTCTTCAAGTAGAAAACCTTCGAAAGGCATGTCAGAATCGTCATCTGAGTTACCCATGATCGAACACCATACTTCCAAACCTTCGTTCAACACCATTTTGTCAGACAAAAAAATCTCAAACTTTGAAAATTCACAGCTAACACACTATCGCATCGATTCAAACTCTGCAAACGCTAGAATGAAGCAGCCGGAAGGAAGTGCATTAATCACATCCGGTCGCAAGGCCTTATGGGTAAGGCTCAAAGCGAAAGTGAAAGTAGGTGACCTAGTGTTTAGCGGGCCATGCCGGGCGTTTCAGGGATTTCATAGGGCACTTCCGGCGGGCCATGCCGGGCGGTTCAGGGGGCATTGGGCTAAAGGGAGATATTTGTCAACTTTGGGCAAATTCAAGATTTCCTTGCTACAATCAATGTCCAAGAAACACTCTCATCCACTTTTATTCACACAAAAACCTGGAAAATTTCCATACTAGTTAAGAAACGTGAGCCAGAATGAGTTGAGTATCACACAAAACACACTCACCTTCAGAGCATCGTTCACAGACTCTGCAGCGGAATGCAAGCCCTCCTTTACATACTCCAGCAAGGCCTCTTCCGTCTGAAGCGACAGATCCGCCAGAACGCATGCCAAGTCCTTGACCTTGATATCGGATCCCACGACTCTAGCAATGCCAGGCACCGTGGCTGCCGTCGGAGAGAAAATGGCGGGCGTGAGAATGGAATCTCCGCAAGGATCTGTGGTGGGGCTGATCGTAGGCACCACCACCGGCACCGGTGTGGGAGTGGTGGTGGTGGAGGTAGGGGGTAGGATCTGCACCGGTGCAAGACGAGGCGGGCCTTCAGAGGGGTTCAAAAGAGTTGCTGTCCCTGTGAAACGAACAAACAAATAAATGAAGCAATACTCTCTCAACAGTTATATGTGTACATCACAATATATTTTAATTTTATTTTTTATGATAAGATTAAGAATCCTTTTTTTTCTTCTTCTTTTTTTTCCTCATACACATGCTTACAGATAAACATCAAAATTCTGCTGCCCTAATATAAACAACAAAAACATACAAACAAATGAATGAAAGTCCTGAACAACCGATTCAAAGGCAGCAGTGTGCGCAACAATGACCGTAAAAAACCCATTTTTTTAAAACTTAAATCTTTTTAAGTCTCAATAATGTTTCCACACATAGGAAATGTCAACATGGAAGTTCAGGGGTATTCTGTGAGCTGTTTGTGTCTCCATAGCATGTCAAAAACAAAAATGGCTCCTTTTCATTTTCGTTCCTGGATCTGGCTTTCGCCTGGTGGACATGTGCTGTATAAACTATAATCTTAGATTTTGAATAATTAGCAATACAATGTAAGTCAATAATCCTGCTATTTCCCAGGTCAACTTATGTGCAGACCTGTTAGTGTTATTGCCTTATCCCCCTTCGTGTGTATACGCAAGCACAAGACCAAGAGCCGTGTAATCCATTTCAGAGTTCAGTGGGTCATAGAATTAGAACCACAGAGGGTTGTGAGACACAGCCGTCAAGCCTTTAAATACCTTATTTCTTAAAGTTCACCTACCCAGTGTAGTATTGTAATAAATGTTTTGGTTTTAAAATTATTAAGGATTTGTGATTTTAGTTATTGTCGTCGTAACTGATGTCTGATACATATATATAATTCTTACTGATACTTCTATACTGTTTATCTTACGCATATGTACAATTGATGGTTAAACACGTTTTGTTAAGGAGGAGCATGCTTGTGCGTGTGTGCTGTTGTGGGTTCTGTGTGGGGAATGTATGCGGGCGTGCGTGAGCGTGTGTGTGACTGAGATTGCAAGCGATGTTTGGAAGGGCGTGTATGGATTGATTGATTGTACTCTGGCCAAAACATGTCCCTAGTGTACTGCACATGGTTGAAATAAAGTCTTATGTCTTATGTCTTATGTCTAAATACCCAGCATGCTTCCCCCAAAAGCGATGTATGGCTGCCTGAATGGCGGGGTAAAAATGGTAATAATCGTAAAAAGATGTGGGAGTTTCAGCCCATGCACACGGACTCACATACAAATTACACACACACCAGTTGGTAACGGTAGTTCAGCATGGGATGACATAGGGTATGCCACTCTCTTGTTCAGTTTAGTGTGCTGAGGTGATCCGGGGTTGGTACTGCTTGCCGTACCTTGGTAGTCAAACATGGGGGGATCGTTCCATCCTCGATCTGTGTTTCCTACCAAAAGTAAAACAAACACCATAATCATTACGTTTGACATGACCATATATATAAGTAAACATCTTACATACAAATTAAGGGAATGGGGCCAACAATTTCTGACACTGAGGCATTCATAGATCTGGATTGATCCATGTGAACACATGAGTGGCATGTGTTTTGTGTGTGTATGAGTGTGCGTGTGTGTGTGTGCTTCTTGTTCTTTCTTGTGTGTGTGCTTGTGCTTGTGTGTGTGTGTGTGTGTGTGTGTGTGTGTGTGTGTGTGTGTGTGTGTGTAAGTGGTGTGTGTCTGTGTGTGTGTGTAAGTGATGTGTGTGTGTACTGTTTGTGTGTGTAAAAGCGACACATTTTATTTTGCAGTAAGTGTCCTGTACACAGAAGGTAAGAAGGGGAAGAGGGAGAAAGAAAATCTGATGTTTACAAAGGGTTGACTGCACTAGTGGTGACATCCACTGATCCAGCTAAGGAGCAGCCTACTTCAGTGGGAGTAGGCGTGGGTGGGGAGGCATAGAGACAGCCACACACATCTTGACACAGTACAATTTGTCTATGATATAACCCCTGAAGACAAACCATGTATCGTCTGAGAGCCACCCTTTTCCTTCCCAACCTATTATTGAGACCTTTATTTTCCGGAGTTTTCCTCAAGCAAAAACTGTAGTTGGTTGTCTCCCCTTGTAGCAGACAAACTGTTGAGATTGCTTTAGTGGGTGTGGATTCCAAACAAAAAGATTGAATCAGATAATCAGGCCAAGCGATTAGGCAAAAGTGAATGGTGCTTGCTTGTGAATGTGAACTGGCACCCCAAATGTAAGTGCAAAACGAAAGCTTGACAGTAAATGGCAAGTACACTCGCCAACTCACCAGGCCTAGGGGCTGCCATCTTTACTCACGTGACTGTATGAACCAATGAATTATCACCAGATCGAGAAGTTAAAAGCTATTCTGTCAATCGAAGAAATCCCCGTAGCCGTAGATACTATTTACCTTGGATTATACAATCAATGTGCTATTTAAGTGTTTGTCAAAGTTTGGGACAAACGCTGTGTTTTTTTAACAAAATAACACCCCTTGTTTGTGCTTTTGTGCAGTGATGTTTTGAAAAAGTGCTATTTCTCGTAGACTGTGAGTTGGAACAGAAAATGTGTAGTTTCGGAGTTTAAGCGGTTTTGCCATGCTGTGCAGTCGTAGTAGCAGAGAACCCACACGATGGGATCAAATGAAAACTGTTTATCACATGATGGTGTCCTTGACTTGAAAAACAAGTGTGTAAATGTGTATAATTTGGCAGGATAAACCAGCATCTGCGATTTTACTGAAAAATTGTTTCTGTGAGCATCGTCTGCTTCGGAACGGGACGGCCCTTATTACACAGTGATGACACCGGGTAAACACGGTTGTTTTTGTGTCGCGATTGTGTTGTTTGTGATCTTTCTTGTCAATGGAGCTACCCCTGAACATCAAAAGAGCCAAGATGAGAAGGTTGTCAAGACACAAGAAACACTCTCAAAAACACAAGAAACGGCTTCGGGGAACAGCAAATCACTCAGCTCGAAATCGACACGCGTTTTCGGTGAGTGTAGCACTGGAATGTGTCATTTGTGTTCTGAATCGTACAGGTGTCGACGGGTACAAGATTAGGCTGGTATGCCTGGCTGATCAAAGTGACCGTAAGAGAAGGATGATGTTTAATGACGTGTGTTAATCCCCTTTAAAGTTCGATCTAGTTGCACAGTGTTGACCCCGCCCAAATGGTCAGCACTTTTTAATTCCTTCTTCATGTCACAGCCATGGGGTCTAGTGTCAGTTTCACACAGATATATATATGTATATGTACGTGCACAATTTGAATTTGAAGTTATAATTACTGGACATACGCACTGTGAGCACACACACACACACAATCACATGCACACACTCACACACACACACCAGGGCTGGACCAAGTTGGTTTGAGGGGGGTGGGGGGGTTCCAACTGAAGGCAGGGGTCCAGGGGCCACCGAGGCCCCGGTGGGGTGCAGAGGCAACGCCCCGCTGGGGGGTCTGGAGGGCCAAGCCTCCCAGAAGCCGAGAAAATTTTGCATTTGTGAGGTCATTTTTTCAATTTTGGTCTTTCCTTGCAACTGGGAATCAAAATTACACGTTTTCAACAGTAACAAAATACTTCAGATATATTCATTTACCATAGTGGTTCAGTGGAATAATCCCAAAGACATAAATATGCCTAGTAAATAAGTCTGACAGGACTCTTTACTTTGAGTTTGAATACTTAAATTCAAGCAAACAAGCAATGATTAGGCCAAAAAAAATAATAGGTGTGGTTACGGTAACATAGCCAAAAAAAATAGAGTAGGAAGGTAGGCAATCACTTTTTTTTTTTAAACTTTTTTTTCTAATGTGTACAAATTAAACCTACTTGACAGGGAAATAAGTGTGCGACTCGGGCGCTTTCGCTTTCATTGCGTTTTCTGCACTCATTTACTTGTTTTTTGTGGGGTTTATTTTGACAAATGTAATAAAAAGTTATAGGGTCGACCCAAAAAAATAGGGTAGGTCGGGTTACCGTAACCACACCTATTTTTTTTTTAGGCCTTACAACATCATCATGTGGAATACAAAGAGTGGTATAAGAGATGTTGTATGGTGAACAATGACAGTCTATACTTCAGTGAAATAAACTAAGGGAGTTCAGGGAAGAGCTTAAAAAGTCCACATATTTTTTCTCTCTTTTCTCTGAGAGGTATATCGGATGGCCAGGGGGGGGGGGGGTCCAGAACCCGGGACCCCCCCCCCCTCCCACACACACACACACACACACACACACACACACACACACACCATAGTTGTTTACAGTATATGACGAATTACAGGCTTTGCAAACACAGGTTGATTTGGCACCATTTGTGAACACTTCATATCCCTAATAAGCTACTTTAGTGTGAACAGCTGATTGCTTTTATTAGCTTCTTAGGCTGATTGATTGCATGATTCTACTGTATTTCATTACACACAGCTGTCCATAATTATGTTAAACATCTGGGGTAAAATAAAAGTATAGACCATATATGCTAGTCATGCACAGAAATGGAAGTAATTGGGGAAACAAATTAATTATTATACAGAATGTCATCCTCTTTTCAGATTGTATCAACCTTGTTTGTGTTTGTCTGTCTGTCTGTTTGTCTCTCTCTCTCTCTTTCCTTCTGTGTGTGTATGTGTGTCACCTGCGTTTACCCCACCCCACCTCCCCATGTTTCTGATATGGGCTGTTACTGTTCGCCTAAAAGAGCAATAAAGGGTCCCAAGCATCCCCGAGATGCGTCCCTGAGATGCGTGTGTAGTGTGTGTTTGTGTGTCACCTGCAATCTAGGGACACTTTGGGTCAGTCATCAGAGGTGCCACAGTTATCTCAAATCTCCAGTCATATCGTACTCTACAGCGCAGAATTGCCCCTACTTGACTCACCAAGTTTATTTAAAATAAGTCATTTCTCAAGATGCTTTACTCCTTTAGTCTACGTGTGTCACACTCAGACTCAGAGTCAGAGGCTGACAAATTAATTTTTTTCCATGGGCAATTTGTTGTGATCTGGTTTAAGTCCATCCCTGTGTAAAAAAAAACAAAAAAAAACCACCATGTACCTGCAGTTGTAAAGTGTGTACAGTGGAACCTCCCGTTCAAGACCTTCGAAATTCTAAGAAAATCAGGCCTTAAAGTTAACAAGGAGGGGGTCTTAAAATGGGGTTAAATTTACAGAGGCTTTTTACAGAAAGTCTGAGAAAAGAGGGTCTTAAAAGGGTCTTAACTGGGGGTTCCACTGTATTTCCCACTCTAGTCTAATTCCCTGAGTGTGATGACAGAAGCCCAGTGTATTTTGTTTCAAAAACTCTGATTAATCTTCCTATGGCGCATTAATTGTTAGTTTGCTAGCAAAGTCGCAGGGACTCACTTGAAATACTGTTTTGCTGACCTTGATTGTACCGCCGGTGTCACGATTTCATCTTTCGCCTGTTTTCCCCCTCGACATATATATACTCAAGACTGAAATGTTGTTTCCTGGTAAAATTAAGAAGTGAAATTATTTGAGGACGAAAAGCATGTCAGTTTCTTGCATGTGAAGAAAATTGGTGGTAAAATGTAATAGATTTCACCCCCAAAATCGAATTCTTCGAAAACGTTTACTGAGTGGTTACGTCCCTTGAGTAGGAAGGAAAACATTTTAGGATGAATCAAATTTCTAAGTTAAATAAAACAAATTGGTTGGACAAATTTGGCCCCATGAATGTCAGGTACACAAGGTCGCTCATCAGTACTATGGAAGGGTGTTTTTTTGTTCAGTGTAGAGTTTATACTAGATCAACGAGGCCGAGAAGCGAAATATCAACACGGCGAAAGATGAAAACGTCACACCGGACCAGGACCTGACAAGCACTCCATAGTCCATTGTGGACAATTCTCGATGTCATTACACCTGGCGCCTGGAAGAAAGTCGGATTGTCAGAGGATATTGCCTGCAGCTATTAGATTAGGGGCTTTATTGGCTGGCACCAAGTGCGTGTTTGGTAGTATACATGTACTTGTGTGGATTTGGCTGCGGTGCAAGTAGTTGTAGTACAGAACATAGTAGTATTCATTGGTATCTGCGGACTTGGCCGTGAAAGCGATCATTCTGAAGGCTTCCTTAATTGATCCCGAAGGTGACCTATCGCGAAGTCTTTGTATCGAAACTACAGTGCCAAAGCTTCGTGCATCGAGCCTTCGCGAAGTCTTTGTATCGAAACTACAGTGCCAAAGCTTCGTGCATCGAGCTTCGCGAAGTCGACTTCGCCCAACTATAATTACAGGCTTAAACAGTCAGACTGGCATAGAGACAAGTATAGTTGTGTATGCTGCGTGCCACTGTCCACAACCATTTATAGGCCAGTACCATACTGTTTTTTTCCAGGCTGAAGAAATATAACGTGACATGTTTGTCCAACTGTAGGCTCTTCAAGTCTTGTAATAATATATATATTATAGGTTGTCATTGTATACATAGTCGGATGGCTACGATTGTCTTTAACATTCATTCGCTTGTTCGATTAGACTCCTGTTCTGTCAGCCGTGGAGCAAGAAGAGCCACAGCTCTCTGGGGGGGGGGGGGGGGGGGAGAGAAGGGGGGGGGGGGGGGGTAGGAGGCATTCGACGAGTTCGGGGGGGAAAAGAACCGTTTTAGAACCAGTTTGACATCTGTTGCGTAAGCCCACACATCACAAACCGTGCTTCAGTAACTCATCTTTTTAGCGCGATCTTCGATTTCAGCAAAATATTGAAAGATGTATTGGAAGACAAAGAATGATGGTTTCAGTGAATAAAGAAAA